>NC_037673.1:160186792-160323674 GCF_003255815.1 Theropithecus gelada
ATGGCTGGTACCGGTTGTTCCTTTCCATGTTGAGTGCTTCCTTCAGGGTCTCTTGTAAGGCAGGCCTAGTGGTGACAAAATCTCTAAGCATTTGCTTATCTGTAAAGGATTTTATTTCTCCTTCACTTATGAAACTTAGTTTGGCTGGATATGAAATTCTGGGTTTAAAATTCTTTTCTTTAAGAATGTTGAATATTGGCCCCCACTCTCTTCTGGCTTGTAGAGTTTCTGCCGAGAGATCTGCTGTGAGTCTGATGGGCTTCCCTTTGTGGGTAACCCGACCTTTCTCTCTGGCTGCCCTTAAGATTTTTTCCTTCATTTCAACTTTGGTGAATCTGGCAATTATGTGTCTTGGAGTTGCTCTTCTCGAGGAGTATCTTTGTGGCGTTCTCTGTATTTCCTGGATTTGAATGTTGGCCTGCCCTACTAGGTTGGGGAAGTTCTCCTGGATGATATCCTGAAGAGTGTTTTCCAACTTGGTTCCATTTTCCCCCTCACTTTCAGGCACCCCAATCAGACGTAGATTTGGTCTTTTT
Source organism: Theropithecus gelada (assembly GCF_003255815.1). NCBI lineage: Eukaryota > Metazoa > Chordata > Mammalia > Primates > Cercopithecidae > Theropithecus > Theropithecus gelada. Next base: position 160,187,329 of record NC_037673.1, read on the forward strand.
ACATAATCCCATACTTCTTGCAGGCTTTGTTCATTTCTTTTTCTTCTTTTTTCTTTTGGTTTCTCTTCTCGCTTCATTTCATTCATTTGATCCTCAATTGCTGATACTCTTTCTTCCAGTTGATCGAGTCGGTTACTGAAGCTTGTGCATTTGTCACGTATTTCTCGTGTCATGGTTTTCATCTCTTTCATTTCGTTTATGACCTTCTCTGCATTAATTAGTCTAGCCGTCAATTCTTCCACTTTTTTTTCAAGATTTTTAGTTTCTTTGCGCTGGGTACGTAATTCCTCCTTTAGCTCTGAGAAATTTGATGGACTGAAGCCTTCTTCTCTCATCTCGTCAAAGTCATTCTCCGTCCAGCTTTGATCCGTTGCTGGCGATGTGCTGCGCTCCTTTGCCGGGGGAGATGCGCTCTTGTTTTTTGAATTTCCAGCTTTTCTGCCCTGCTTTTTCCCCATCTTTGTGGTTTTATCTGCCTCTGGTCTTTGATGATGGTGATGTACTGATGGGGTTTTGGTGTAGGTGTCCTTCCTGTTTGATAGTTTTCCTTCTAACAGTCAGGACCCTCAGCTGTAGGTCTGTTGGAGATTGCTTGAGGTCCACTCCAGACCCTGTTTGCCTGGGTAACAGCAGCAGAGGCTGCAGAAGATAGAATATTTCTGAACAGCAAGTGTACCTGTCTGATTCTTGCTTTGGAAGCTTCCTCTCAGGGGTGTACTCCACCCTGTGAGGTGTGGGGTGTCAGACTGCCCCTAGTGGGGGATGTCTCCCAGTTAGGCTACTCAGGGGTCAGGGACCCGCTTGAGCAGGGAGTCTGTCCCTTCTCAGATCTCAACCTCCGTGTTGGGAGATCCACTGCTCTCTCCAAAGCTGTCAGACAGAGTCGTTTGCGTCTGCAGAGGTGTCTGCTGCTTTGTTATTGTTTTCTGTGCCCTGCCCCCAGAGGTGGAGTCTACAGAGACAGGCAGGTTTCCTTGAGCTGCTGTGAGCTCCACCCAGTTCGAGCTTCCCAGCAGCTTTGTTTACCTACTTAAGCCTCAGCAATGGCGGGCGCCCCTCCCCCAGCCTCGCTGCTGCCTTGCCGGTAGATCACAGACTGCTGTAATAGCAATGAGGGAGGCTCCGTGGGTGTGGGACCCTCCCGGCCAGGTGTGGGATATGATCTCCTGGTGTGCCTGTTTGCTCAAAGCGCAGTATTGGGGTGGGAGTTACCCAGTTCTCCAGGTGTTGTGTGTCTCAGTTCCCCTGGCTAGGAAAAGGGATTCCCTTCCCCCTTGCGCTTCTCAGGTGAGGCAATGCCTCGCCCTGCTTCAGCTCTCGCTGGTCGGGCTGCAGCAGCTGACCAGTACCGATCGTCTGGCACTCCCCAGTGAGATGAACCCAGTACCTCAGTTGAAAATGCCGAAATCACCGGTCTTCTGTGTCGCTGGCGCTGGGAGTTGAAGACTGGAGCTGCTCCTATTCGGCCATCTTGCTCCGCCCCCAGATTTAGTACATTTATAGGATCAGTTAATATTTGGCTCATTAACCCCAGACTGCCTCTGTAGTAGGATGTGAGGGATAATCTTATGGACAATTATGGAATATCCTTGGTATCTTCATTTATATTTAGTTCCATCCTACTGCTTTTAGGTGGTGGTGTTTGTTGGGTCTTTCTGTACCTTTCCTTATTTGGGCTTCTGTGGTAGTTCATTCACTAATGTTAATCTCTCTTTTTTAACCAGTCCATCTTGGACGCTACTGTGTTCGGAATTGGTGGGTTCTTGGTCTCGCTGACTTCAAGAATGAAGCCAGGGACCTTCGTGGTGAGTGTTACAGTTCTTAAAGATGGTGCGTCTGGAGTTCGTTCCTTCAGATGTTCAGATGTGTCTGGAATTTCTTCCTTCTGGTGGGTTCGTGGTCTTGCCGACAGGAGTGAAGCTGCAGACCTTCGCCGTGTTACGGCTCTTAAAGGCAGCGCGTCTGGAATTGTTCTTTCTTCCCGGTGGGTTCGTGGTCTCGCTGGCTTCAGGAGTGAAGTTCCAAACCTTCGCAGTGAGTGTTACAGCTCATCAAGGCGGTGTGGACTCAACGAGTGAGCAGCAGCAAGATTTATTGTAAAGAGCGAAAGAACAAAGCTTCTACAGTGTGGAAGGAGACCTCAGCGGGTTGCCACCACTGCCCCTGAGGCCTGCTTTTATCCCCTTATCTGACCTCACCCACATCCTGCTGATTGGTCCATTTTACAGAGAGCTGATAGGTCTATTTTACAAAGAGCTGATTGGTCCGTTTTGACAGAGTGCTGATTGGTGCGTTTACAATCCTTGAGCTAGACACAGAGTACTAGACGGAAAAGTTCTCCAAGTCCCCGCTAGACTCAGGGGCCTAGCTGGCTTCACCTAGTGGATCCTGCATGGGGGTTGCGGGTGGAGTTACCTGCCAGTCCCATGCCGTGCACCCGCACTCCTCAGCCCCTGGGCGGTTGATGGGACCCGACACTGCAGAGCAGGGGTCGGGGCTCCTAGGGGAGGTTCGGGCCAGGCGGGAGCCCACCGTGGGGAGGGGGGTGCTGTTCAGGCATGGCAGGCTGCAGGTACGCAGCCCTGCCCTGCAGGGAGGCAGCTGAGGCCCCAGAGAACTCGAGTGCATCCAGCACTGCTGGGGGACCTGGTGCACCCTCTGCAGCTGCTGGCCTGGGTGCTAAGCCCCTCACTGCCCTGGGTCAGTGGTGCCAGCCGGCCACTCCCTGTGAGGGTCCTGCCAAGCTCTCGCCCTTGCCCTCCGTAACTCATGCTGGCATGTGAGTGCCGCGTGCAACCCCGGTTCCCGCCGGTGCCTCTTCCTCCACACCCCCCCACAATCACAGGGAGGTGGCTCTGGCCTCCGTCAGCCCAGAGAGGGGCTCCTACAGTGCCTTGGTAGGCTGAAGGGCTCCTCAAGCGCCACCAGAGTGGATGCTGAGGGCGAGGAGGCGCCGAGAGCGAGGGCTGCTAGCAGGTTGTCACCTTTCACTACTGCTGCATTATTCTCTCTAAACTGTAGCTTTTATTGTAAAGCTCCTTGACTCAAAAACTTTCAGTATTATCTCTCTATTGCTTATATTACAATGTCTAAATTATTGCCATTGACATTCATACCAGTCTTTAGTCTAGTTCCGATTTTCTATTTCAAACTTAATTCTCCCTACTCCCTACATAATGACAACAGCTAACACTTATTATGCACTTTCCCTGTGTGTGGCACCATCTTGGGAGCTTGGTATGTATCATGTCATTTAATATTTGCAGCAAATCTAGAGATATGTACAATTATCCTTGTTTCACACATGAGGACCCTAAGGCTTAGAGAGCTTAGAAAATGTGCACAAGTTTACACAGCTAATAAGTGCTCAAGATGAGATTTGAATTCAGACAGTCTCACTCCAGACCTGATGCTATAAATTACCCACTGAACATTGTTACTTACATCCTATTACCCTATTCTAAAACCAAAAGGAATCATTCATTGTGTCCCAAACTTACATTGTACTTTTTTTTTTGCTTATATTTTATTTTTGCCATGTGTCATGAGTCACATGACAAAACCTAACACACACCCAGTTTAAATTTTATTTCTTGCAAATCTTCCCTCATTTTTCAACTCTTAAAATACTACACGTGCCTCTCCTTGTCACAGAAACATTTATTTCAGTTATCTTTGCATGTGCCTTTCCTCCCTGGTTGTAGTTTAGGGATCAGTGTTTCGAAGGTAGATGATAATTTTAGTTGTCTTTCAGCAGCTAGCATGATGTATTACTCCATTTTCGTACCGCTATAAAGATACTACCTGAGACTGGGTAATTTATAAAGAAAGGAGTTTAATTGACTCACAGATCTGCATGGCTGGGGAGGCCTCAGGAAACTTACAATTACAGCATATGGCAAAGGGAAGCAGGTAACGTCTTCAAAAGGCAGCACGAGAGATAGAGGGTGCAGGAAAAACTGCCACTTTTAAATGATCACATCTCATGAGAACTCTCTCACTATCACGAAAACAGTGTAGTGGAAAGCGCCCCTATGATCCAATCACCTCCCAGCAGGCACTCCCTCCACATGTGGGGATTACAATTCCAGAAGAGATTTGGGTGGGGACACAGAGTCAAACCATATCACTGGGAATCTGAATCAGCAGAAAGAAGTCTAGACGCTGCTTTTGCCACTTTGTAGGTGGATCATTTTGAGAAAGCTGCTCGGAATGCTGTCCAAGTTTCTTTTTGTTGCAGGACTCTTTCTTAGTTCAGGTAAAGATTGGGTTCTTGTCTGTCCCACGGCCACAAAAATTTAGGCTTGCAGATGCCTTAAAGGGTGAGTAAAGCAGGGTTTTATTGGGAGAAAAGGGAAAAAAGGGGGAAACAAGGACTCTAGCAAGGCCAGAGTCCCTTCATGAGAGGCTTCCCACCAGGCAGTTTGAATCCCAGGTGCCACACAGGAAGAGGCGGGGCCAGGGCATGAACTTCCCTGGCTCCATACAGGAAAAGGTGCTGCAAAGGTCCCGAACTTCCTGAGGCTCCACCTCAGTGGGCAGGTTGGTTGGAGTTTCTCCAGGGACCTCCACTCATTTGGCTGTCTCATTTCCTCGCCTATGAAATGAAGAGGCTGAGCTACCTCACAGGGCTGTAATGAGAGAGCAACAAGGAAATGCAGGTAAATCTGATGGCAGGTAAGTGGTGTGTACTCAGTGCTACCTTTTGTTCCAGTCCCACTTAGTTCAAGCAGCAGGCCCTTGTTTATATTGGGTAGGGAGTAAACAAATTGTAAGAGTGAATGAATCTCCATTGAGTCTCTCGTTGACAAACTCCGTGAGTGTGTTCTGCTACTGCAGTTTTTGCATGGGATTGTCCTGATGTTTGCTCCTCCGCTCAAATAAAAGTTACCAACCTTGTGGCACATTTTTAAGGCTACCTTACCGTTTCTAGGTGATAGTGGCTCTACTTGGTTCAAGAGATGAACTAATCCTTTCTCTTAAATTAGTTGTCTAATGATTCTTTCTCTGAGGTCAAGTAAGTCTTAATCCATTTCGATGTAGAGACTCCTATAATGTATCATTTGTGGGAGTTCTCTGTCAGGTTTAAAGGAATTTAATTTGGATACATTGTATTGGCTTTTGTAAAGGACCCTTTAAGAGGGTTTTTTGCCTCGTGCATATAACTTACACTATTTCCATTTTCATTCTTGTTCTCATAAGCAAATGGCATAGAGTTTGTTGTTTGGATAACTGGAGAGTTGAGAATAGAATTCATCATTACTGAGATTACTTTCAACTTAACAGATGAGAAGTGAAAACCTCTTGCGTTTGTGAGTACCATGTAAAGTGGCTGCAATCAGTAGGTCACAATGGGTTCTGCCACAACTATATACAGAATTATCTCTTTCCACTCTGTATCCCTGTCTGTCTTCCTTCTGAGCAAGATTTAGGAAACTTCTCTTGGAGCTCTCCACTTTTGAGAAAATTCAGAGTTCTACATGATGTTTTCCTCATTCTTCCATCTCTAGTTTCATGGAGAAGATGAGAAACAGTTTTTTGGAGTCTACATCTGGTCTCCAAAACAGTGTTTTAAAAAGGTCATTGTAATAGATAGTCTATAAAGTCTTAGTTTTATTCACATATTAATTTTCTGATACTCTTTATTTATTTGACTCTGTTTTAACTGTAAGAACATCTCTTATGAATACCTTGAAGAAAGAACATGAAATTGTCCTTTTGGGTACTTTGTTATAGCCACAAAGTGCCTACTCTCTCTGCAAATGTAATCAAGTGAAGCAATTTTTCATACAAAGCAAAATAGAGCTGTTGCTGTAATTACTGTGAAGACACCAAACAAAACAAGGCTAATCACTGGAGGAGAAGACACAGAATGAATTTTGTAAGAAATAGGCCATCTTCCTCAATAGGCAGGGGTGTGTGTGTGTGTGTGTGTGTGTGTGTGTGTGTGTGTGTGGTTCCCACCACTCTGGAGAATAGGAATTTTGATGACATTAACAGAGTTTATTAATGATCATTGTAACTAACTCCATCCACCTAATTAAATCATCAGCTACAATTGGTAACAGGGGAGTGTAATTTAAATGGAACTATTCTGACAAAGTAGTTTGCACTACATTCCTAAATATTTAATACTCCCTATGGCTGGATTAACCGGAATATTAAAGGAGCTATTTAGCCAGGTCCAGGTCTTTCAAAGGTTATGAACAGACATGTTCTATGCTTTAAAAAAAGACAATCATAAATAAACTTCTACTTAAAATCTTCTGTCATTGGCCATAATGTAGACTGGGAAATTATAATTAAAACCGTTTTCTTTTATTTCATTGATAAGACAAATATGCCCCTAAAGGAGAATCTATTTATTTTAAGCAATTTATTAGGACTAGAAAGTAGAGTAAAAGCAGAGTAGAATATATACATAACGCATGCACACACACAGACACACACACACATGCAGTTGCATTAAAACATGCCAAAAACTAAATAAGAGACACAAATAGTGTATCATTCAGGAAGTTTGTTTACTGAACATCTACTATGTAACAATGCTACAATAGAGGGTGAGGGTTTGGTTAACAAAATGGAAAAATCTCTATGGCATTATATTAGGGGATGTGTATATTACACACATAATTACAAGTGTAATAAGTGCTGCAAAGAAGAAAAGGGAACTGACAAAATCTTTAACACGGCCTTGCTATCCATTCTAGGTCCTCACAGGAGAAAGAGCCATGTAAAATGAGGCCCACCTCCCCAACACCTGCCTTGCTTTTTCTAATCAGTCCATTTGCTAAGTGAGTCCATTTGCTAAGTGATTGGATACAATCTTAGTAATTTTTTGTTTGTGTGTTTTTATCCCTTTAGAGAGGCTTAGATTATATTTCCTCTATGGGCTTGTGGAAAACGAAAGTATTGCTATCTCCTGGCACTTAGACAAGAAAAGGGTATGCACATTTGTAACACCTGCTGTCTGCAATTCTCCTTATTTGTTATTGGGATCAGGTTTATAGTTCCTGCAGACCAGGAAGCTCCCACCTCAAATAGACCCTGGTTTCTCATTTACTGGTTATTCCCATTCCTTCTCTGTTTGCAAGCTGGAGCAAAGGAGTTTATTAGGGCAGCTTTTAGGCTCCAGATGGCAGGGAAAGCCTGGGTGTACTTGTAAGAAAGGCAGAGGAGAGAACAGAAAGTTAACATTTCCTAACACTAAAGACCCCTTGTATTTTGTTGAGAAAATTACCTACTATGTCTCTGCATTATGAACCAGATGTTTTTCTGCTGATTCCTACCAAGGTCAAAGAAAAATAGGCTATACCTCTATGGTCCTTCAGGATGGCTTTTGTGTGTGTATGGCTAAGCATTTGAAATAGGTCTTGTGGATTACGTCAGACAGAAAAGAAAGTGTCAGGCAGGTGAAAAGAGGGGAGCGTTTTACTGGCAGAACAGCATGTTTAAAATTCTTAGGAAATATCATCCTTCAAGATTGGAGAGATGTCCAAAATGGTTAGCAAGGAGAAAGAGTTGTTTCAGATAAGCCTGGGGAAATAAGAAGGGTAAGCTTTATTTTTTCGTTAGACTGCGTAGAGATTATGAATTTGTGGTTGTCAAAAAAATATCATCCCTGTTGGATTTTTAAAAGTAAACTTGTCCCCCCCTCCTTTTTTTTTTTTTTGAGATGGAGTCTTGCAGTGTTGCCCAGGCTGGAGTGCAGTGATATCATCTCGGCTCACTGCAACCTCCACTGCCCGAGTTCAAGCAATTTTCCTGTCTCAACTCCTGAGTAGCTGGGAGTACAGGCGTATGCCCACCACATCCGATTAATTTTTGTATTTATAGTAGAGATGGGGTTTCACCATATTGGTTAGGTTGGTCTCCGACTCCTGACCTCAGGTGATCCACCCACCTCGGCTTCCCAAAGTGCTGGGATTACAGGCATGAGCCACTGCACCCGGCCAACTTGCACATTTTAAAATACTTTTAGATTTACAGGAAAGTTGTAAGATAGTAGAGAGTTCTGCCCCACACCCAGGTTCCCCTACTATTAACATACTACCTTAGAATGGTTCATTTTTCACAATTAATGAACCAATATTAATATATTATTGTTAATTAAATCCATACTTTGTTTAGATTGTCTTAGTTTTTACCTGAATGTCTTTTTTTTTTTTTTTTTTTTTTTTCTGTTCCAGGATCCCATCAGGATGGCACATTGCGTTTGGTTGCTGTGTCTCTTTATGCTTTTGTCCGTTCTGGCAGTCTCCTTGTTTTTGATGACTTTGAGAGTTTTGAGGAGTACTGATCAGGTATGTTATAGATTGCCCCTCAGTTGGGATTTGTGTGATGTTTGTCTCGTGATTGGACTAGGGTTATGAGTTTTGGGGAGGAAGAGTAGTACAGAGGTAAACTGCCATTCTCATCACACTAAATCAAGGGCACATCCTATCAATAGGACTCATCTGTGTTGATATTAACTGGACATCTGGCTGAAATTGTGTTTGTTAGATTACTGTGAAGCTCCTCTTTTTTTGGTCCCTTTCCAAACTGTACCCTTTGGAATGAAGTCCTTATGAACAGCCTACATGTAAGAAGTGGGAGTTATGATCCATTTTGAAGGCAAAGTGTCTAATTAAATTATTTGTAATTTTTTGCATAGAAAATTTACCTCTTCTCTCCTTTTATTTTCTTTTTCAACTTTATTTTCTTGCTCAGATTGCTTTGGCCATTGGGAGCTCTTTCAGGTGGCTTCCATTTCCCCTTGATGTTACCATTGTGTGTGCATTTATTTTAATATTTTTTGTTTGTTTTTAGCACTTCTTTACCTCCTCGCATTGTAGAATACTTCAGGCTCATCTTGTATCTTCCCTACCCCAGCCCTAGAATCTGTAATTTCTAAGAGGAGCTCTGGTTTCTCTTCATGAAAAATGATGTTAGAAACAAAGATCAGGACTTTAGATTTGCTCATTGCTATGGGGCTGTCATTGCTTCTAGGCCTTCTCATCTGATGGATTAAGGAAATACATGTGTGTGTGATAGCTATATACACACATCTGTAAATGTTCCTACATGTGTCCATCTGCATCAACATCAAGCTAAACATGGTTAATACTGATGCCTCCAACTCAATTCCATTACCCCATAATCATTCTAGTCTCTCTTCCATGTTTGAAACCTCTCACTCCAACAGTGAGAAACCTGGCTCCCACCATCTGCTGTCCATTTACTTAATTGTTCAATTCCAATATACATACAGAGTGGTTTCACAGTCATCCCTGCTGTTCTTTCCCTCCTGTTTTCTGATCTAGAAGCCTTGCATTTGACAATGGTCTGAGTTGAATCTCCAAATGCCTGCCTCCCTTCTTTCCTTCCTTCTTTCCATCTGTCTGTCTGTCCATATATCTATCCATCCCTTTTTCCATTTATCCAGTGAATATACATTTTTAGAGCTAAGTGAGCTCATTGACTTTTAGAACAGGGTTATCAATGGTAGATTTTGGTGGATGAACTCATACTATTTATTATAGCAGGCTCTCTTAACTAAATTCTATTAACCAATATGCCGCATTAACCCGTTTTTTCTATTCCCCTTGCAAAATGCACTGTTGGTTACTTTCGGCAGATTGAAGCCTTTCGGTGAGCCAGCTACTCTATCACGTTCATGTTCATCTGTTCCTACCACATGAGATTTGCACAAAATGAGAGATAGTTGTATTTATTTCTAAACCTGTTTGACATTTTTTTCATTTTATTTTAGTTCTGTGATTTAATTAAATATTACACAAACTAATGAAGCTAACCAGTAAAAATTCAGAACTCTGTTGAATACTTTGGAAACTTTCAAAACAGAGTAAAGATGGCTGTTGATTTGGGGTGGGAAAGATAGTTGTAAAAAATTGAAATTTTTTTTTTTTTTTTTTAACTCAGAAAGGTTGTTTGCCAATAATGCTTCTCAAGTGTATTTAAGTTCTCATAGAACTTTAAAAAAGCAAGTGAAGGAAAATTATGGTAATGTGCTAAGGAAGCCATTTATGAAGGAGAGAGAATGTGCAACTTTTATTGGTGGTAGACTCAAATCAAAGAAAACGCCTTGGACTTTTACTGAAGACTCACAATTCATGTACATTTAAAAAATTAAAAATTTTTTGAAATGTAATCCTAGCACTTTGGGAGGCCGAGGTAGGTGGATCACCTGAGGTCAGGGGTTTGAGACCAGCTTGGCCAACATGGCGAAACCCTGTCTCTACTACAAATACAAAAATAGCTGGGCATGGTGGTGAGAGCCTGTAATCTGAGCTCCTCAGGAGGCCGAGGCAGGAAAATTGCTTGAACCCAGGAGACTGAGGTTGCAGTAAGCCGAGATTGTGCCACTGCACTCCAGCCTGGGCTACAGAGTGAGACTCTGTCTTAAAAAAAAAAAAAAAAAATTAACAACCAGGCCTGGTGGCTCACACCTGTAATCCCAGCACTTTGGGAGGTCAAGGTGGGTGGATCATTTGAGGTTAGGAGTTTGAGACCAGCCTGGTCAACATGGTGAAATCCTGCTTCTATTGAAAATATGAAAAAATTAGCTGAATGTGGTGGTGGATGCCTGTATTCCCAGCTACTTGGGAGGCTGAAGCAGGACAATCACTTGAACCCGGGAGGTGGAGGTTGCAGTGAGCCGAGATCATGCCACTGCACTCCAGCCTGGGTGACAGAGCAAGACTGTCTCAAAAACAAACAAAAAATTAACGTTAAAAAACTTCCCACTTTGAACTGGGCACAGTGGCACCTGCCTGAAACTGAGGAAGGAGGATCACTTGAGCCGAGGCATTCCAGTCTCTAGTGTGCCAGGATCATGTCTATGAATTGCCACTGCACTCTAGTATGGGCAACACAGAGAGATCTTGTTTCTAAAAAACAAAAGGCAACAACAAAAAAGCTCTCTCACTTTGATTGATTTTTCTGTGATAAATCATTTATCCGATCTGCTTTGGAGAAGTGGGGTTCTACTGCATTTCTATTCTTGATGTGTGTTATGACTTTAACAGACTTTTATAGCTTAGTTTGGAAAACTAGTCATGACTAAATATTTGTGTTCAGAGTCCTAAACAACAGTGGTAAACATTTAAGTTAGCAGCACTGGAGCTTGTGCTGGACATCTTACACCTGCCCCTCCCAATCTATTTCCTTTTTTTTTTGTTTTTTTTCTTCCTTCCAATCCACTTTCTACCTTTCTCTCCTCTCGGTGCCCAGGAAGCTGGCTTGTAGAAGTGATGTCGGTGGTGACCCCTTGCCTTCTGGCTTTTAGCTGGATTAGCCTAATGTTGTGTCCCTCTAAGAGACTGGGGAGCTGATGAAAATTGAAGCGTGAAGAGTGGTTCTTCCAATTTTCTTGTTGCAAGGTCACCTATAGCTAAGTATCTCTCCAACAAAATCACTCTTCCTCTCAAGGCAGATTCCTTTACATGAACCTCTCTTCTTTTTTTTTTTTTTTTTTGAGACGGAGTCTCGCTCTGCCACCCAGGCTGGAGTGCAGTGGCCCGATCTCAGCTCACTGCAAGCTCCGCCTCCCGGGTTCACGCCATTCTCCTGCCTCAGCCTCCCGAGTAGCTGGGACTACAGGCGCCCGCCACTGCGCCCGGCTAGTTTTTTGTATTTTTTAGTAGAGACGGGGTTTCACCGTGTTAGCCAGGATGGTCTCGATCTCCTGACCTTGTGATCCGCCCGTCTCGGCCTCCCAAAGTGCTGGGATTACAGGCTTGAGCCACCGCGCCCGGCCGAACCTCTCTTCTTGTAGATTCTGGCAGTTGCTTCCTCTCTTCATTCTTTGACCTAGTGATGGTAACTGCTCCACTGCTTTTAGATTCAGATGACTGCACTATCCCTTTTTCATCTCGACACTCACATTCTGTGGATCAGCCCATTATGGAGAAATACTCTTCCAATTATTCTGAACACATTCACAATACATACACTATAGACTGTCTGAAATATAATCTAATGAAAGATAACTACGTTGGAGGTTGAAAGAACTAGGTTTTTTGTCCAAATGACATCATTAGTTATAGGGTGACCACAGATAAATTTCTTAACTTTTTTGAATCTCAGTTTCTTCCTATATGAATTCACTAGCCTACCAAACGACTGGAGAGAAGCGTTCTCATACATGTGAAAGAGGATAAGCAACTATCACCCTCCTAGTTCTACATTGAGGTAGGGAAGTAAAAGGGAACTAGGGTTTGTTGAGCACGTGCCAGGCATTATGTTCGGCATTCTCACATCAGACTCACAACTGCTCCATGATATATGGTGTTATTCCCATTTCATCAGTCATGAAACTGAGGCTAAGAGCTCCCAGGTTGGTCACACAACTAAACTGTCAGTTTCTTTATCAGACCAGTTGCTGGTTCTATCCCCAGTATCCAGCATGTTCAGCAGAGGCAGGTGCTTATGAATGTTTGCAGGAAGAATGGATATGGGAGGAAAGAAAAGGAGGCAGGATTTGGATCCAATTCTGTAGGATTCCAAAACCACCCTGGTGTGGTTAACAAAACATAATTCCTAGTATTAAATAGATGAAACAAAACTCTTTTCAATTTTGTTGTGGACTAAATTATGATCTCTTCTTGTATATTTACTATTATATCTATGTGACTTAGATTTAATGAGCTAATATTTATCAGGAAAACACCTACTGATAGATGGGATGGCACAAAGGTATAGATAGATATTGCCGGAATGTATGAGATCGTAATCCTCCCAGGCTAGAATGCTATTGCCTGTAAAGCACAGAGAATATTGCTGGACCTACTTAGCTATCTTGACTGATAACAACCTTAAATAGTAGGCATATACCAATTTTCCTTAGAGACTTATTGACCTATTTTTGTTTAAGACATTTGTGTCTTTTTTGCTGTGGGCTGAGACTGGGAAGTAGGTATGACTTTATTATATCTTATGTGAAATAATGCTTCATTTGTCATGTATATTTAACCCATTTGTATTTCAAAAGCGTTTTTGCTTTAGCATTTTGGAATTTAAATGAATTTGTTACCTTGCACATGTCATTGATTTTCTAAATTTTGTTAATGAACCTTAACTGCCTTCCAAAGCAAGTCAAGTTTTGCAGGCTGTCCTCTCATGACAATCTCTTCATCTGCCTAGATGATCATGATATGGATAATTAAGCTGAGGATCAGATTGTTTTCTACTGATAGCACTTCAAGTAGATAGCCTGTATGATTTGGCTGTTGTTGCTTGTATAAACACATGGAAGTATTATCGTGTAAAAGTTTGTCATTTTCTCTTAGATATTTATGCACATGTAAGTATACATATATATGCACATATGTGTACACATGTATGTGTATATTTCTTCCTGTTACTCATTTTTTAATAATTTTATCTTTTATTGTTGATTCAGAGGGTACATGTACAAGTTTGTTATGTGGTTATATTGCGTGATGCTAGGGTTTGGGATCCAAATGATCCTGTCACCCGGGTAGTGAACGTAGTCCCCAAGAGGTTTTCAACTCCTCTCCAGTTCCCTTCTACCCACTTCTATCAGTCTCCAGTCTATTGATACCATCTTTTTTTTTTTTTTTGGCCTTGAGTCAGGGTCTTGCTTTTTACCCAGGTGGGAGTTCAGTGGCATGATCACAGCTCATTACTGTCTCAACCTCATTACTGCCTCAACCTTCTGGGATCAAGCAATTCTCCCACCTTGGCTTCCCAAAGTGCTGGGATTACAGGTTTTCACCACCATGCCCGGTGTATTGATGCCATCTTTGTGTCTGTGAGTACGCAGTGCTTACCTCCTACTTATGAGTGAGCACATGTAGCATTTGGTTTTCTGTTTCTGTGTTAATTCACTTAGGATAATGGCTTCCAGCTGCATCCATGTTGCAGCAAAGGATATGATTTTGTTCTTTTATATGGTTGCATGTTTCATGATGTGCATGTACCACATTTTCTTTATCCAGTCCACCATTGATGGGCACCTAGGTTGATTGCATGTTTTTGCTATTATGAATAGTGCTGTGATGAACATATGAGTACATGTGTCTTTTTGGTATAGTGGTCTATTTTCCTTTGGATATATACACAGTAATGGAATTGTTGGGTTCAACAGTAGTTCTGAGTTCTTAGAGAAATCACCAAACTGCCCTCCACCATGGCTGAACTATTTTACATTCCCACCAACAGTGTGTAAGTGTGGCCTTTTTTCTGCAACCTTGTCAGCATCTTCTGATGTTTTTTGATTTTTTTCTTTTTTGACAGAGTCTTACTCTCTCACCCAGGTTGGAGTGCAGTGGTGCGATCTCAGTTCACTGTAACCTCTGTCTCCAGAGTGCAAGCGATTCTCATGTCTCAGCCTCCCAAGTGGCTGAGATTACAGGTGTGTGCTACTACACCCCACTAATTTTTGTATTTTTAGTAGAGATGGGGTTTTGCCATGTTGACCAGGCTTGTCTTGAATTCCTGGCCTCAAGTGATCCCTCTGTCTTTGGCTCCCAAAGTTTTGGGATTACAGGCAAGAGGCACCATGCCTAGCCTGTTTTTTCCTGTTTTTTTTTTTTCACTTTTTAGTAATAGCCATTGTGACTGGTATAAGAGGGTATCTCATTTTGGTTTTGATTTGCATTTCTCTGATGATTAGTGATGTTGATTGAGCACTTTTTCATATGATCATTGGCCACTTGTACATTTTCTTTTGTAAAGTGTTCATGTCCTTTCCCCGCTTTTTGATAGGGTTGTTATTTTTTGTTTGTTGTGTTGTTTAAGTTCTTTATACATTCTAGATATTAGACTTTTGTCAGAGGTATAGTTTGCAAATATTTTCTTCCATTCTGTAGGCTGTCTGATTACTCTGTTGATAGTTTCTTTTGCTGTGCAGAAGTTTAGTTTAATTATGTCCCATTTGTCAATTTTTGTTTTTGTAGCAATTGCTTTTGAAGACTAAGTCATAAATTATTTCTAAGGACCAATGTCCAGAATGCTGTTTCCTAGGTTGTCTTCTCGGATTCTTATAATTTGAGGTCTTACATTTAAGTCTTTAATCTATTTTGAGTTAATTTTTCTATATAGTGAAAAGTAAGGGTCCAGTTTTATTCTTTTGCATGTAGGTAGCCAGCTATTCCAGCATCATTTATTAAAAAGTGAGTCCTACCCCTATTGCTTAATTTTGTTGACTTCGTTGAAGATCAGATGGTTGTAGGTGTGTAGTTTTATTTTTGGGTTCTCTATTCTGTTCCGCTGGTCTTTGTCTGTTTCTGTACCAGTCCCATGCTGTTTCAGTTACTTTAGCCTTATAGTATAGTTTGAAGTCAAGTAATGTGACTACCTCTAGCTTTGTTCTTTTTTGCTTAAGATTGCTTTAGCTATTTGGGATCTTTTTTGGTTCCATATGAATTTTAGAATAGTTTTTTCTAATTCCGTGAGAAATGACTTTGGTGGTTTGATAGGAATAGTGTTGAATCTGTAGATTGCTTTGGGCAGCATGGCTATTTTAATGATATTGTTCTTCCAATTCATAAGCATGGAATGCTTTTTCATTTGTTTGTGTCATCTATGATTTTTTCTTCAGTGTTTTGTAGTTCTCCTTCTAGAGATCTTTCCTCTCCTTGGTTACATGTATTCCTACGCATTTTCAAATGGCTATTGTAAATGGGATTGCATTCTTGACTTGCCTCTTACCTTGAATGTTCTTAATGTGTAGAAATGCTAGTGATTTTTGCACATTGATTTTGTATCTTGGAATTTTACTGAAGTCATTTATCAGTTCCAGTAGACTTTTGGCAGAGTGTTTAGGGTTTTCTATGTATAGGATTGTATAACCAGTGAAGACAGATAGTTTGACTTCTTTTCCTATTTGGATGTCTTTTATTTCTTTCTCTTGTCTGATTGCTCTGGCAAGGACTTCCAGTACTATACTGAATAGGAGTGGTGAGAGTGGGCATCCTTGTCTTGTTCCAGTTTTCACATGTTGCTATTTTTAAGTTATTTGCTGAAAAGTAACTTCATCTCTTGTGTAGATACTGTACACAAAGTAAAGATAGTTCATGACTATCTTAAATGCTCCTCAAGCGAATGTTAAAATTTAATGGCTCATCGCTAATGACTACCTTTTTTTGTTCAGAATTTTGCTTAGGCTAAGAACTTGAGAGTTTAGCAGTGGTGAGAAACTTGAAACAGATCTTGCGAGTATTGGGTCTGTAGAGAAGTTCTAAGGCAAACACCAAAAAAATTGACAAATCTTCCTGTTAGTTCTGTTGCATTTACATGATGGGTTGTCAAATAAGAGGGCATTAATATGATAGTTTAGTTTCATATTAATCAAATTCTGCTTTATTGCCATCACAAAACCTTCTCAGGTCATGATCCAGCAGGTTTGTTTCTTAAATATGGTTTTATAATGTCTATGTGAGGTAATTAATATTAATTGTGGCTTCCCTTGGTGTTATATTATCCACTGCTATTTGTCATTTGCTCTAAATTCTGTGGTTGGAATTCACTATGTTTCTGAAGTGTGTACTAATACACATTCTTGAGTTACAGTCTACCATCTTGAGAGATATAGTTGCCATTTGGCCTCTGGGCAGTAGTCCAGGAACAAAAATGTTCACTGATCTTATAATGTAATTTTAAAATTTGTGGTCATAAACTTTTCTCTGTGGGAATTTGTTGGATTCTTTTTTTTAATCCCTAAGGTTTAGTTTCCTTCTAAAAATTGGAGAAAATACTGGTACCTACCTCATAGAATTGTTGTTAAGATTAAATGTGCTAGTGTGTGTAAGATAGTGAGCCTGATGTGTGGCATTTAGTAAGTGCTAAGTAAATGCCATCCACTAAAGCCATTAGTACTCTCAGAATTAGGTAATATGCTATAGCAAAACTCGCACTCATTTTAATTTGCCAATGTGAGCATTTGTGTTCCCCTGCCTTAAAATTTTTTTCCCCCTGAACAATGCCTAGCCCTGGACCTCAGCATCAGGTAATAAGTAGCAATCTCTGAAAGGTTCATTAATTTTTAGAGGCCACTAATGCATCATTGAGTAAACCGGCTCACTGAGCTCCCTGAATGATATCCTAGAAGAGTTAACAGTTTTCCAAGAGGGAAAAGTAGTTTAATCCCTTCTCACTAGTATTTTCAGACCCATTAAGCTCTAAGTAATGGTAAGGCTTCCATGACAGCTTGAGCAGTACACTAGTTTTTTAATTCTTTCTCCAAAGGGCCTATTATGGCTATATCATTGAGTTGTTTGTTCTTTGGTTTCCATTAAAGAGAGTAATTCCAGTAAAGGTTAAAAAAGGGCCTCTCTGTCTCATGTTGCCTTTCTGTTATCTAACTCAATATTTACTGATTATGAAAAAAGTTAATCAAAAAGTTTAATAAAAGTTAAATAAAGGTCTGAAATAAAATGAAAAGCATAGCATCTGTCAAAGGCTTAAAGGGCATTGTGGGCCTATTTATTTACTTATTTATTTATTTTTCTGTCAGTGTATACAGCTAAAGAAAAGGACTGATTATCACAGTAACTCCTAGGTTGTAATTGGGAAGGAAAAAAAAAGAAAGGGAAGAGGACTGTTCTTCAGTTGAAACAAATTTTTAGGGTATCCATTCTGCCATATTGCTGGAAATGACATTTATGAAATCAAAAAGGAAAGTTGCTTATGAATTAGTAACTTTTGAAGATTCAGTACCAAATATGAGCTATAGTATGTTTGCCTGTTTGTTAGAATGAGTGATCATTATTTCTTTCTCACTTCATCTTACTTCGCCTGTGAAATAGTAAAAGATTATTTCTACAAATCCACAGCCCCTTTGAAAGAGGGCTCTGTAGATTGCAGCTATTGAAAGCTTAACATTTAGCATTTCATCTTGGCTTCATGTGTGTTGGTCACTGTTTTTCACATAAGTGGACAATTGCCTGATAGGCAATTAACTCACACCTAGATTTCTAGGTAAAACTTTACCAATGACAATCATCTCAGAGCTCTTTTGTACAAAAACTTCAAGATTAATAGGATTCATCTAGTTCCATACTGGTTGAGAGAGGGACTTACTTTGGGGTTTACTAGATTAAAACCCCAGATCTTATGAATTATTTCAGAGGAAGCTAGTCTTGAGTGCTGATTATAATTTTAATTTATAGTAAAACTTGCTAAATGTTGGAGGACCCAACCACTTGAAGACTGCTGTAAGGAGAGAATATTGTGACACATCTGCAGAAGGTTCTGCCCAAGGTCCTACATTACTCTGGGAAATGCTTACTTTATTTTATCCTGGTCTTTTCCAGTTACACCTGATCTTGGTAAGGTTTCTGTTTCTTTGCTCTTGGCCACACTACCATGCTCTACATCATTAACCCTAAACTCTGGGGAACTGATCCCCTGACAGCATCTTTGATATTAGATTAGATCCCTTCCAGGCTGCATTTAATTGACTGAGTTCCTAGGGGGAATAACTGCTCCTGTTCCCTGTCTCTGTTTTACCTGGCCACTCTTCTTTAGTAGCTGGCTTGCAAATTCACTGTGTCTCCATGAAGAAGGAAGTGCGACAGGAAGGAAGATAAAACAAATGCTTATGATTCTGAATCCCTTTTTTTTTCATTCTAATAACATCACTACAGTCACACCTGTCAATGAGCTCCTTTGTTCTTTCTGAATCCTCCTCCTCCAAGTAATAAGACAGTGGCCACTTTCCTCTTATGTCCTTCACATTGCACCTTATGTATTTTTTTGAAAGCAAAAGATAAGAGAATACCGGTAATTAAAATACCCGTTCTTTTTCCTTGGCTTTAATGTCTTCACTTCTGTTTTTAATCTTTTAAATCATTTATGTTTAAATAATTTTATATTCTGAATATTTTTGTTGCTCTTTCTTTTTCTTGCAAAGATAAACAAAACGACCTTGTTTTTCCCCAAATATAGAAGATATGCTCAATGTGAAAACTTCAAACATAGAAATATGTAATATGGACAGTGAAAGATAGCCTTAATAATAATCTTTCTCCTTCCCCTGCAAAAAAGCTAATCTTTATTTTTTGGTGGGTAGTCCTTCTGATTTTTCTATGTATATAATGTCAATTTTTGATGGTAACATTACTCTTCAACAATTAAAAAATAAGTTTGGTAGGTAGTTGTTAAAATTCATTCCTATTCCTTCCCTAAGACATATCCAGAGGCTCTTAGGCAAACATGCGAGTTCACAATTGTAGATTTATAATTGGTTGAAATGTTAAAATCTGATTTGGTCAAGTCACTGAACTCTCTCCTTCTAAGGCCCTTCTGTGTTCAGAATTGGTTCCTTCTGGTGGGTTCTTGGTCTCGCTGACTTTAAGAATGAAGCTGTGGACCCTCGTGGTAAGTTTACAGTTCTTAAGGATGGTGTGTCCAGAGTTTGTTTCTTCAGATGTTCAGATGTGTCTGGAGTTTCTTCCTTCTGGTGGGTTTGGGGTCTTGCTGACTTCAGGAGGGAAGCTTCAGACCTTTGCAGTGAGTGTTATAGCTCTTAAAGGTGGCATGTCCAGAGTTGTTTGTTCCTCCCAGTGGGTTCATGGTGTTGCTGACTTCAAGAGTGAAGCTGCAGACCTTTGCGGTGAGTGTTACAGCTCATAAAGGTAGTGTGAACCCAAAGAGTGAGCAGCAGCAAGATTTATTGCAAAGAGTGGAAGAACAAAGCTTCCACAGTGTGGAAGGGGACCCTAGCGGGCTGCCGCTCAGGTGGCTAGCTTTTATTCCCTTATTGGTCCCACCCACATCCTGCTGATTGGTCCATTTTACAGAGTGCTGATTGGTCCATTTTTACAGAGTGTTGATTGGTGCATTTACAAACCTTTAGCTAGACACAGAGCGCTGATTGGTGCGTTTTTACAGAGCGCTGATTGGCATATTTACAAACCTTCAGCTAGACACAGAGCGCTGATTGGTGTGTTTTTGCAGAGTGCTGATTGGTGCGTTTACAAACCTTTAGCTAGACACAGAGTGCTGATTGGTGTGTTTTCCCAGAGTACTGATTGGAGTGTTTACAAACCTTTAGCTAGACACAGAGCACTGATTGGTGTGTTTACAATCCTCTAGCTAGACAGAAAAGTTCTCCAAGTCCTCACCTGATCCAGAAACTTAGCCGGCTTCACCTCTCACTTCCATTGCCACAGTGGAGCTCTGAGATGTTACATGAGGTGTTACACGCTGTGGAAGCTTTGTTCTTTCTCTCTTTGCAATAAATCTTGCTGCTGCTCACTCTTTGGGTCCACACTACCTTTACATGTGTTCTCTGATGTCACAAGCTGTTGATCCTAGCTTCTTTGTTTCTTGCCCTTGGCCTTAGTTCTTCTTGATGTGACTTCCCTTGACATGATAGCTCAGGGCTAAGATCACGGAGACCTGTTGAGTTTGGGCTTTGCTATGTGCTACCTGAGCTACATACTACATGTCCTCATCTTCAAAACAGGAAGAATGCTGATTACTGTGGTTGCTAATTCCTGAGTTTCCTTTCGTGTCTGAATAGTCATAATTAAGTGATTACGAGAGACCCACCTGCAAAGCACTAGTTCCCTTTCTCCTTCAGGAAGAAATAGAGCGCTGAGGTGTAGGTAAGCCAGGCAATTGAAAGGTGCACCACCCAACTCCATGTAAACTGTGCCTCACCCAGAGCCATACTGTTTTGGTTCCCATTGGCCTCATGTTCTGTGCTATGAGAACTTTAATCTTTTAGAGTTTCATTTTTTTTTCTCCTGATATAAGGAAATGGATTAGTCATACTTTAGGCCCAGGGCTTTTAAATATTTTTAAACATTTTTGTTTATTATTAAATTGACAAAAGTTGCATATATTTATTGTATACAACATGTTTTGAAATATGTAAACATTGCAGAATGGCTAATTGCAGCCAAACTAATTAGTATATGTGTTACCTCACATACTTATCCCCTTTTTTTTTGTGATGGGAACACAGAATCTACTCTCACAGCAATTTTCAGATTTACAATAAATATATTGCTATTACCTATAGTCAGAATGTTGTACAATAGATCCGTTGAGTTTATTTCTGGCATCTTACTAAAATTTTCTTTCATTTGACTAATATTTCACCACCTATCCGCTAGCCCCCATCTCAGCCTTTGGTAATCACTTTCTACTCTCCACTTCTATTAGTTTAACTTTTTTACATTCCATGTGTAAGATCGATCATATGGTATTTGTCTTTCTGTGCCTGGATTATTTCACTTAACATAATGTCCTGTAGGTACATCTATATTGTTGCAAATGACAGGATTTTCTTCTTTTTAAAGTCTGAGTAGTATTCCATTGTGTGTATACAGCACATTTCCTTTATCCATTCATCCGCTGACAGCCAAGATATAGTTAATTCCATATCTTGTATGGTAAGTGCCTATTGTGAATAATGCTTCCATAAACAGGGGAGTGCAGACATCAATTCAAAATACTAATTTCATTTCCTTTGGATGTCTACCCAGTAGTGGGATAGCTGGATCATATAGTGGTTCTATTTTTAGTTTTTTGAGGAACCACCATACTGTTTTCCATAATGGCTGTACTAATTTACATTCCCACCAACAGTGCACATCCTGTTCTCCTTTTCTCCACATCCTAATGCTTGTCGTCTTTTGTCTTTTTGATAATAGCCATTCTACCAGGTGTTACATGATATTTCATTGTAGTTTTAATTTGTGTTTTTCTGATGATTAGTGATGTTGACATCATTTACATGTCCTTTTTTATTTTTAGAAATATCTATTTAGACCCTCTGTTCATTTTTTAGCTGGATTATTTGTTTTCTTATTATGGAGTTGTATGGGTTTCTTATGTATTTTCGGTATTAACGCTTTATCAGATATCTTGTTTGCAATTATTTTCTCCCATCCTTTAGGTTGTCTCCTTACTCTGTTGTTTGTTTCCTTGGCTGTGTAGGGGCATTTTAGTTTGATGTAACCCTGTTTGTTTATTTTTGTTTGTTTGTTTGTGCTTTGAGGTTCCTATCCAAAAAAGTATTTGTCCAGATCAGTGTCATGGATCTTTTCTTCTATGTTTTTTTTTTTTTTTCCATTGTTTTACAGTTTCTTTTATTACATTTAAGTCTTTAATCCACATTGAGTTGACTTTTGTATATGGCGTGAGATAAGTGTATATTTCATTTTTCTACATGGGGGTTTTCAGTTGTTCCAAGACCGTTTATTAAAGATATTGTCCTTTCCCAAAGGTCCAGTGTATGTGTCCTTGGCACTTTTGTCAAAAACCAACCAGTCATAAATGTGTGGTTTTGTTTCTGAGCTCTCTGTTCCATTGATCAGTGTATCTTTTTTATGCCAGTATCATGCTGTCTTGATCATTATAGATGTGTAGTATATTTTGAACTTGGGTAGTGTGATACCTATAGTTTTGTTCTTTTTGCTCAAGATTGCTTTGACTATTTGGGTTTTTCTGTAGTTTCATACAAATTTTATAATTGTTTTTCTATTTCTGTGAAGAATGTCATTGGAATTTTGATAGGGATTGCTTTGAATCTGTAGATCACTTTGGGTAATAGTGACATTTTAACAATATAATTCTTTCAAACCATGACCATGAAAAGTCTTTCCATTTATCTGTATCTCCTTTGATTTATTCCACCAGGTTTTAGTGTAAAGTTTTCAGTGTACAGGGCTTTCACCTCCTTGGTTAAATTTGTCCATAAGAATTTTTTTTTTGTGTGGCTATTTTAAATGAGGTTATTTTCTTGATTTATTTTTTTGGATTGCTTATTACTAGTGTATAGAAATGCCTTTGATTTTTGTATACTGATTTTATATCCTGAAACTTTGTTGACTTATTTTATTAGTTCTTACAGGTGTTTTGGTAGAGTATTTAGGGTTTTCTATATAGAAGATCATGTTGTCTGCAAACAGGGACAATTTAATATCTTTCTTTCCAATTTGGATGTCTTTAATCTCTTTCTTTTGTCTAATTGCTCTGGCTAGGACTTCCAGTACTATGTTAAACACAAATGGTATGTGTAGGCATCCTTGTCTTGTTCCTAATCTTAGAGGTCCAGTACTTTTGATGATGACTTGGCAGGTATGCCAATGAATTAAAAAAGGTTTTTGTGCCATCCTACTGAACACTGCCAGAGTAATACTGTCACATATTAACTTTGTTTGCTGATTCTCTAAATAAGATAAAGTAGTTGAGCCAATTATATCAGCTTCTATTTTTTTTCTTGGGTCTTAGGATAAAATAATCCCTTGAAAAATCTTTCCTACCCTTCCTTCTGGCATGTTAACCTTAGAGGAGAGGCGCCAAGGAGAAGCTGGTTCTGCTCAGGTGGACAGAAGTTGGGAGAAACCCTTTAAACTCTGAGCTCTAGTTTGGAATCTGGAGATGTAAAAGTTTTATTAAATCTGTAACTGAGCAGCTTAGTGGCTTAGCCTTGAACTACATTTTAAAACTCCTTTTTTCTTTTCCCCTCCTCACTGCCCAGTCTCTAGATATAACTTTGAGATAAACTGCATATGTGTTATCTTTCATCTTGAAATGTAGCCTCAGAATGTGCTGTGAACCTCCACTCCCTTTCCTTTTCCATTCTGTACTCCTATGCCTTATGCACATTTATTTACCTAGATGCTTGTTAAGCACACACCATGCTCACTTTTCCAGTCATATATTTCCTTAGAAGCTTCAGAGGTCGGATCCTGATAGGACCAGACACTTCTTTCCAACAAAAGATTACTTCAAGGCTGGAACCCGCTCCCAGCTAAACAGTGGCTATAAGATTGACTGCAATTAATTCATAACCTGGTGGGATCCATGATGACATCCTCCCCTCACCAAATGGAACAATAGTTGAATATGAGCCATTGGAGCAAGTCATGCCACCTGGTACCTCCTATTCCCCCTTACCTCTTCTGCATTCCAAACCCTTTCTTTAAAAACCCCTACACTCCCTCCACAAACTGAAGAGTGGAACTGCTTTCTACTCTTCCCTTTGCTAGCACCAATGATAAAGAAATCTCGCTCTTTTTAAAATCACAACTCACTGTGATTTTAACTTCTTTCTACAAGCAGCCAGCAGCCAGACCCTTTTTCCAGTCACATCCACTACATCAAGACAAAACTCCAAGACCCTATTCAAGTCCTTAGCTCCTCCCCGGATGGGGAAGATGTTTCTAGAAAAATCATAACATCAGGCCAAAGGCAAACTACATCCATCCCAAAGCATGACATACCCAATTATTGAAACTGATAATGGAAGAATATGAAGGTGAAGGAGACCTGCAGATTGGTGATATTACTATGTTTTCTCTTTTGTTTTAATGCACCAAATAAATGAGATCTCCTCTCTTTTGTGTCCAGCTTAGAAGTGGCTTAATTTGCTTAAGTCGTGTGGGTGACCTAGGGAAAGTTAATGGAAGTGAGAAATGATTGCGGTGAGCCCACCTGACCCATTGTGCAACACCTGCAGCGCCTGGTACCTGTAAGCATTTGGGAAATGATTGCTTTCTTCATGCTGGATGGTCCTGGCACCTTTCAGGGGCTGCTTGTTGCCTTATTCGTTTCTTTTCCTAAACCTCAAATGATTCTTGTCGTTCCTCTGAAACTAAAGTTATCCCTTTGTTGTCATCTCTCCTGTCTTTATCTGTGGTGACTTGGTTATTCCTAAAGCCAATGATGTTGAGTCCCCTGAAATGGGGATAAGAGGAGTGTTCTGTTCACAAGCATTAATAATTTTTAATTAGCCTCCTCAATGGGCACCCTTTATGTTGCAACTTTTTATTTTCTTTTCTAATTTTTTAATTATCCCTAACCTTGAAAAAGTCAAGAATGATTCTTCTTGGGGCTGTGTTGGAGAGTACCTCAAATAGCATCATCCAATTTCATCTTTAAAATTCCTTTTCCATTTAACCTAATCAGTTTTGAGATAGGATTAAATTAAATTAAATATATTCAGTCCTTTTCTACTTTTGGATGACTGTGATTTATTCACATATATTTATCTCATGTCTATTATATGCCAAGCATTCTTTTCATATTGAGAAAAAAAAAAAAACTTTCCAGCCCTAATGAGGTACTTAAAATAGTAGGAGAAATAGATAGGATGATCAGAGGAGGTGATATTTGACCATGAACTTGTATGAAATAAGGATCACTCCATATGAAAGCCCTAGGTAAAGAGAGTTTCAGGAAGGAAACAAAGAATAAGACTAAGCCAGAAATGAGCCTACTGTATTCACACCATGGCCTTGGAGGCCAGGGATGCTGAATTGAGTGAGAGGAGGTCATGGTGGCCCAGAAGAGTCTGGAGTGTTAGCCACAAACAGACTGTACAGGACTCTGTAGGCCATGGCCAACAGTTTGTATCTTAAATCTGTTAAGGAACATTCTCACTTATTTAAGAATTTCTATTCCAAAGTTGTCAGCAGAATTTGTCTCATCATCTTTTCTCCCTGGAGATCCATCAGGGTTTCTCATATGATGCCATATCTCACTGATTCTGAGATAAAATGATAAAAGATGAAATATTTTTTTCATTTTTATGTCTCTAAATTTGGGATGTGAGCTGCAGCTGAGAATGCCTTGGCATAGTGCCATAGTGTGACCTCACTTGTCTTTCTTAGTGGTAAAGAAAATAATGGGGCATCTTATCACTGATGATGTCTTAATTTGGGTGAAATATGGTATGTCCAGGACTCCAAAATGGTTCACAACTGACATCTTTCACATCTCTCTGGCTACATGGTGACCTTGTAGAACAGAACCACACTGGTAAACATTGAAGTTTCTTACAATGTCTCCCAATCATTTAGACTCAGGTATCAGTCATACTTCTAATTATGAATTTTCAAGATAATACTGATGAGAAACAGAAATGTAATGACAGCTCTGGAACTGTGATGTTATATATATATCATTTCTTTTCTTCTTTCTCTCTGTTGACCAGACTGGAGTGTAGTAGTGTGATCTTAGCTCACTGCAGCCTCCACCTCCCGGGTTCAAGCAATTTTGCCTCAGCCTCCTGAGTAGCTGGGACTACAGGAGCACGCCATCATGCCCGGCTGATTTTTGTATTTTTAGTGGAGATGGGGTTTCACCATGTTGGCCAGGACGGTCTTGATCTCCTGACCTCGTGATCTGCCTGCCTCGGCTTCCCAAAGTGTTGGGATTACAGGCGTAAGCCACTGCGCCTGGCTTATGTATGTTTTTGTCCATGGCTCCATTAAACTTCCATAGTCCTTGTTTAGATGTTATGTGGTTTAGGTCTCAGGGAACAAAGTCTCACTCTTGTCCTCCTTTCACCTGCCCCAAGGCAGAACTCCCATCTTCCCCGTACCTATCTGATTGCAGGTTTTAACACTCTTCCCAGAGAGGGCCCCACCTCTGGGAAGGAGGAAGGAATGCTGACATCACGAAGTCTCCGTAAAAACTCAAGAGGACCAGGTTTGGGGAGCTTCTGGGTAGCTGAACACGTGGAGGTTCCTGGAGGGTGGTGTACCCAGGGAAGACATGGAAGCTTCCAGCCCTTTCCCCATACTTCACCCTACACATCTCTTCATCTGTATCCTTTGTAATATCCTTAAATCAGTAAACGTAAGTGTTTCTCTGAGTTCTATGAGCCACTCCAGCAAATTAACCCAACCCGAAGAGGGAGTTGTGGTAACCTCAACTTGAAACAGTTGGTCAGAAGTTCTGGAGGCCTGGACTTGTGACTGGTGTCTGGGGGTGTGAGAGGCAGTCTCCCCACGAAGCCCCCAGTCTGTGGAATCTGACACTCTCTCCAGGTAGATGGTGTCGGAATTAAATTGGAGGACATCCAGCTGATGTCTGCTGCTTGGTATGTGGGAGAAAGAGGCTCCCACATTTGATCAGAGTCTTCTGTGTTGATGATTGTTGCTGTGGTGGTGTGAGAGTAGGGGAAAAATGTGGTTTGAGATTTTTTTTCCTACACAGAACATAATGTGCTTATGTGCAGAGCTAACTGGGCCACAAAGGAAATGTACATACTACCCTGATTCACTAACCAACTAAACTAAATAAATAATGAAACATCTGTGGATATGGCACATTCTTCTAGTTTTTGACAACTTTGGAGATTCCTGTCTTCTCTCCTGAGGTCTTAAGACCATGCACAGGGGTCTCTACCTTTTAAATGAATGTTTGGAGTGCCCATGTTAAAATGATTTTTGCTTTCTTCCTATAGTGCAGCTGCAGAGCTCCTTGAGGGCAGGTACTATGTCATTCGTTTCTGTATTTTTAGTGCCTACTAGAAATGCCTTGCTCATGGTAGACATTCAGCAAAAATTAAGTAGATGTCAAGAGTTCATCACCTCAAGGAGCTTATGTTCCAAAGAAAAGCTTGTTCTTAACATATTGAAAACTTGCACAGATTCCTCGTTTACTATGACCAAAGATGTATTTTCTACAACTCAGAAATAAAAGTCAAGTAGCTATCTTTATGATTTTTTATAACTGACTTCATCTTGTTCTTGGATTCTCATTTAAGCAGGCAACAGAAAGTATTTAAACTTTATGTTTAAAGTTAATTCAAACTCTTCAGGTATAAAAACAATCTCCTTTGGATAAATATTCAGTTCAAAGTTTGGCAACTTGTCAGGCTTATTTTTCTCTTCTTGGGCAGCTTTCCTTCTTTCTTCTGTGATGACATCATGCGGAGAGTGACCTTGGTTCAAATTACCTACTATTTCCTGGCTGGCTCCAATGAAATGTTAGTTTATCAATTCACTGGGTGTTCTTGGCAAGTGATACTAAGATATGGCATGTTGCACCTGATCTTTTGGGGGATTTTATATTGGTCCCAAGCTGCCAGGGTGTGAGAAGACCCAGGCCCAGGAGAGAGTCCATGCCTATGTATTCCAGCTGACACTAGCCTCAGCTAAGGTGTCTGGTACAAAGCCAGCATTGACTGCCAGACATCTGAATGAGTGAGCCTTCTGATGCTTCCAGATTTCAGCTCTCAAGTCTTCCAGCAGAGGTTCCAGACAGCAGGGAGCAGGGACAAGCCATTCCTGCTGTGCCCTGTTCAGATTTCTGAGCCACAGAATCCATGAACATAACGAATGGTTGTTTTATGCCCCTAAATTTTGAAATAATTTGTTATTCAACCTTTTCCCCCTCTTTTGTCTGCCTCCTCTTCTTCAAAAAAATTATTTTAAAGACTTGGAATATTTGGAGGGCAGTCTTAAAAATAGGACCATTTCTTCAAAACCATACTAATTAGTATTTTAATCATGGGGTCCTTTGAAAATGCGTTAGAGAAAAGCATTCACTTTTTTTTTTTTTAAAAAGGACTTTTGTTAGAGCCAAATTATGTAAGAGTTTTTTTTTTTTTTTTTTTTAAACTCAGGACAATTCCACCAGCTTCACCTAAGGCCAAAAGCTATTTTCATTAGAGAAAAAAATGTTTTTCATTTCCTCAAATGGTAATATGTGCACCCAAGTAAGTACAAAGTTGAAAGTCAAAAGTTGTGATACAGCTGGCTGCATTGCTTGATCTCTATCTGAATGTTAGTGGCATGATTATTGGAGTTTGCTGTCACAGCAGGGTGGGGGGACAACGTGGCAGCATCAAAAGGAAATTACATTTGCTAAAAAATATGGGTGAAAATGTCTTCAGCAATTACCATAGGTCATCTCTGCTGCACACAGCAAATGGCAGAGAAAAAGGGCTTCATGTGGGAGGAGCAGAGAGGAGGGTTAGAACGGTGCTGTTGTGATGTGTGGAATCAAAAGGGACCCCCCGTCAAGCAGGCTTGCAGCAAACAGCAATATTAGTATAATGGGCTGTAATAAATTACCAGTAGTTTTTAAGATTTCTTTTTTGTTCTTTCAGGTCAGCAAAAATGCCATAATCTTTCCTTGCTTTGTGTTGTCTGCACTTCCCTTTTAGATCCAGATGACTCCCATTCTATTCCAGCCGGCTGCCTTTAGATTTTTGAATTAGCACTCAATATATTTTAATTCAATTTGGGAACTAATGGATGCCTGAACTTATTTAGCCCATCCATTCAAGCATCTTGAAGTGCAATTTTGATTGAGGCAATTTTTCCAATTACAATTTTAATTCTTCATTTTTCTTTATGTCTCTCAAAAATTAAACTCTGCTTCATTGATGACTGGGAAATTCTAGGTAAGCAGTCTAGGAAAGTAAAATATAAATGGCTCTTCCAAATATTTTTTTCCCAGTATGCTGGAACAGAGAAATATTAAATAATGTTGGATTTTTGTAGATTATAACAGCCTGGTGTTCAACTCACCTTATTTTTAACCAGATTTTATGAGTAGTCTGGGGGTCAAATTGTGTTTTCTCTAATCAGAAAAACAACAACACAGGAAACAAAGACCCAACTTGTCATGGTTAACCTACCAGACGGGTGTTTCTCTTGTTACCTTGCTCCCAAGGGTTTTAAAAGGGTTCATGTAGTTGCATTTAAGGACAAACTCAGTAGCTTTCCACTTCGGTAAGGTAAGTATATATTCCCTATGTCATTTTGCTTTGCTTTTTGAAAGCATCTTCCTTCACACTGGGAGAGAGATGCTTGATGCCAAAATAGAAATCAAGATATCACTCTCTCCACAATGAGAAGGAAGGGTTGTTTTCCTGTTACTGAGAGCAAAACGTCTGGACAGCCTTTCCATTAACAGCCATGTTTAATCACCTCAAGTGGATAGTGGTAGCTCTTTCTTGGTCATCTCAGCAAACTTTCTCATCTCCCCTTTCTTGATAATGCACTAAGGACCCTGAATACAGGAATGGCCAGAGTGGGGGTCAGGCCTTAGTTCTATTATCCATCTCTCTAGCAATAGAAATAGAAAAGCCTGGGCTTGTGACCTGTGCAAAGACCAATAGACGCCTTAAGTGATGTCAGCTTATAGACACTGAGAGAAAGAGGCTTACACTTTCTGATAAGAGTATTTGTTTTGGCTAAGGTCCCTGTGTTTCCTGTCATTCTGACTAACCAATTTCAGTTAGAGGACATGACGCATAAATGCAAGGAGAGACAGTGTTGCAATGATGAAAGATGGATGTGGGGACAGCATTTGTGTCCCAACAGCACGAAGTCACTCATTCTTCTCCTCTAGGTCCTAGATTTTTGCAGTCTCCCCATCAAATCTGTAACCCACTCCAGTATTCCACCACATTACCAAGACATTTCTGTTTAGTAAAGTTTAGGCTGAGTTGGATTTCTATGACTTGTAATTAAGTCATGTTACATTGGACTGCACAGGTAGGGCAACGTGTTTAGGTGAGTATTTCCTTTTTCCATCGTAAGAGATACATGGGGCTGGCCATCCCTGTTACCCTTTTTTAGTACCTTCTCCTCTCTCTATAAATTATTTCATAGAGATATTTATTAACAACCTACTATGTACTGACTATTGAGGTTGCCAAGACCAATAAGAAATGAGTCCTATTTCCAGGAAGACTCTCTGGAACATGTAGATAGCCATGTAATAAGTCACATTTCCCGAAATATTTGGAAGAACACAAATTATTTGGTGAAGAAAGGGATTCCTGCTTTCAAAAATTTTATGACTGTGTAAAATTGGGAAAAATGCATCCAACCATAATCCCTTAAGTTTCATAGTGCATATTAGCATATTAAAATATACAGAAATGCTACATCTTTAGCCAAATATTTCATAATTTATAGAAAATGAAAACTGTGGTTTCCTGTATGACCTATTGACATTCCATGAAACTAGTGCTCTTCAGAAAGTATTTAAATAAAGATAGACAACTATGAAAGAATGGAAATGAGAGAATTGGGTCACTTTTGGAGGGGATAGAAATGACTTCACAGAGGAGGGTAAGAACTTGAGTTGAGCATTAATGAGTGAGTTTATCAGCTCAGGAAAGAGAAAGGTATTCTAGAAAAAGTTACAAGATGTAAAAAGGCAGAGATATAAGAATACAACTAAGGTTTATCTGGGAATAGTATTTTATGGGACTAGAAATGGTAGCAAAAAGAAGAAGAATAAATAGATTTTTTAAGAAGCTAAGAGAGGGATATAAAGAGTCAGGTAAAGATATTTGGGTTTCTCATTATAGTGAGAACCACTAAATATTGCTTTCTCCTGCAAGGTATATATTTTATTTCTATCACAACACAGCACTGAATGTTTTGGAAACAAATATTTTAAAACATTTATCTAAGGTCTCTTTTCCTAACTGAAGTTTGAAAAATTTTGCTGATTGGAAGAATAAATGGGCTGAAATGGAGGGGTTTCATTTAGAAAGAATGAGTTTTGTTTTCTTTCACCCCCAAAAGTTTATTTCCTCTGACATTCTCTCTTATTTACATAGTGCCTGGCTTTAAATTGGAACAAACTCAATGATAAACAATATCTTTGAGTGTTGCATTTTAGTAAGCTCCATTGTTTATCAAAAATTATTGGAAAGTCTCCCTTCATTCCATTTTACCTGTTTACACTCCTCTAAATCTGATTTGGAATGCCATCTCTTTCCTAACTTCTCTTCTGGAAACTCCAACCTACTCATTCATTTAATAGGCATTTTCTGAGTGCTTAATGTCTGCTAGAATCTTTGCAAGGCACTGGAAATCTACTACCATGCAGGAACTGCAGGTATCAGTGAACTTTGAGTCTAGTGGAGAGTCAGAGATGGAAATAGATATTCCAATATGGTATCTTGATTAGGGTAAATACAAGATGCTGGAGGAGTATCCAGGTGGAATAGCTGTTAAGTATATGTGTGGGATCCATCTGTCTGTCTTGTGAAGGGTCAGAGAGTCCTTCCCAGAGGAGATGACATCTAAAACTAAATTAAAATGAATAAACAATAATAATCCAGACATAAGAAAATGGTTGAGGGTAAGGTCATTCTGGGCAGCGAGAAGACAGGTTGCCAAAGACCAGAGACAGGAAACCCTGGTGTTCAGTCTGGCCTTGAATATGAAGAAGAATGGTAGGAGATAAAGCTGCAGAGACAGGCAGAGAATGAAGAACTCTTGTATCATTTAATGTCATTTTGATTTTATCTGACATCTGGGGGGCATCCTCAAAGTGCTTTAAGCAGTGAAGGTGATTTACTTAAGTTTGCATTTTAAAGACACTAATCAAAGTTCAGTATGGGAGCAGAAAGGCTGGAGTCTGCAAAGGCTGCTGAAATCATCAAGGCTAGAGATGCTGGTGACCAGAACAAGGGAGGAGCAGTGGTGATGGTAAGAATGAGTTGGGGAGAGAGAGGGAGAAGGGAGAGAAGATGGGAATTAGTGAATGATTGGATTGAAGGGAAGGGAGGAGAAGAGTTTTGAATGAATTCTCCACCCTATAAACTTCTGTAACTATTGAGTTGATCAAGTGTTAGATGACTAAAAATCTTTTGTCTCATGTAGTCACTCACCTTCCCTTTGCATTTGTCTTCTTTCCCCATCTAAGCATAAGCCTTACAAGGAACAGGGACATGTTTGTTTTGTATGCAGCACATGGAAAGCATATAGTAAGTGCTAAAAAGAAAAATAGTGAATTCTTTTTTTTTCTGGAAAAAAAGAGTCACATTTTGCTTTCATCTTTTTTTGTTAGAGAAAAAGCAGTAAGTGTTATTTGCCACATTGGGTTTTCAGAAGTTTAGTTTTTCTTTTCTTTTTCTCTCTTTTTTTTTTTTAACTTAGATACAAGCTATTAGCATCTAACCAGATTCTTAAACGTCTCTATTACTTTATCTGGATGTTTTAAAAGTAATTTTGGTTACTTTTCTCTTCCATTTTCTCTTAGTTTCCATTGTCTCTTCCAGTTGCCATTTAATTTCAGCTGAAAGTGCTTTTTCCCTTCTCTCACTAACCATGGCCATCATATCTCTAGCAAACTTACCATGGTAGTCGCATTTTACAGTTCTAGGTCAACCCTGTCCTGTGGGAGCAAACTAGGTGTGGAGTGTCTGATCTGGGCCTTCTAAAATATAAATGAAGGAAGGGAGGAATGCCTTTGCTATATCAAAACACTCCAGCCCCAGTTCCACTGAGCATTGTAGATTCTTCATTAATCAGAACAGGAAGTCCCGGAGACCTCACTGCTGGTTGCTCCCAAAGTATGTACCTGGTTCAGAAAGTCTGGATGAGCAGAGAGCCTGGGGGGCAGGCAGAGGTGGGAAAGAAAGACCTGCCATTTGTTTGTGCTTGCTATGGGGCCAGTCACTGTGCCAACAAACCAGAGGAGTAGATATTTGTTCCCACTTTACAGATGGGTAGACTAATGCATAAAAATGTAATCAATTTGCTCAAACCTATGCACAGGACGAGAGAAACGAGTGGAATGAACACCTGACAGCAAGGCTTTGGTCTCTCCATCACCACTTACAGACTTTATTCTTTGTGGTTGGCTGGGGATAAAAACATGATGCAGATATTTGTAGCACTGAGCATGCGTGAGGAACACTAGTTTAAGGAGGGGGACCCAGGAGAAGATTTTTTTTTTTTTTTTATGCTGTCATGGACATTTGGAGACTTTGATTCTGGTTCTGGTTCTGTTACTTTTAAGGTCTCTGGTTTTGAGCAATTTATTAAATCAACTTGGTCTTTAGTCAGGACTGCTGTGTCTGGTTGTGCCGTTGGTGCACTGCGCAAAAGCACTAGGCTAAACTAGCCTGAAACAAGGCTGCATTTGCCCAGAGGAGCTACACAGGCTAACATTGGCCTTGACTTTAGTTTTCATATCTTCAGAGTAGGTAAAGTCCTCAATGAGGAAGGGTATTATTATTATTCAAATAAGTGAAAAAAACCAGTCCTTTTCTGTGTAACATTTTATAATGAATACTCTCACCAACTTTTTGGACCAGCATTATTTGTGAAGAAATATCTCGTAAGATATTATGACAGTAGGAATGAGAACTACATCTTTGAAGTTTATAGAATGAAACATTTATTCCTGGCTCTAACACTTGCTAATTTTGTGAATTCCTATATCTGTAAAGTGGGGATAACGATAATGCCTACTTCACAGGATTGTGAAATTTCTGCGAATGAATACAGGGAAAGGTTTTAGAGCAGCACCCGACAGGGCTCATATTTATGGAGTACTTGTTACTGTAACTATTATTTTCCACTTAGATCTTTGTGTCTCCCCTCTAAAGGCTCTGGAGCTTCCCTCACAAACAGTAAATAAGTTGTCAATTTTGACTTTTCATCCTTGAATATGGTCACTGATTTCTCTGTAACACTTTTTCTGTTAGCAGGCCTTTTTTTTTTTTTTTTTTTTTTTTTAAATCACCCACCTCAAATTGACTTAACACAACAACAGCAACAACCAGGATTGACACTGCAAGCTGCTAGAACCGGAGGTTCAAATAACGCCAGGGGATGGAGGACTTTCCTTCAATCAGGTAACTGTTCTCGTCTGTTTCAGCTTCATGAGTAAATGGAGTAGTCTGCTCTATAGGCTGAGCAGCTCCTTGCTTATCCCTTATTTTTATTCGGGTCTAGCAGAAACCTTTTCCCTCTGTCCAAGGAATCTAATAAAAGTCCCTGAATGTAGTCTGTTTGTCTTTTTGGAACATGTGTTTATCCCTGAATCAGATACTCTGGCCACAGGAGAAATGTTCTGATTGGCCAGGTTTGGGGCATCTGCCTGTTCCTGGGACTGGAGGAAGGTATGGGGTCAAACAACATTTAATATGGAGACAGACAGCTTGTTCCTCAAAGGAAATTAGGGTGCTGTTGGCAGAAGAAGACAGAATGTATATTAGGAAGGCAAAAAATGACAGATGTCTACTATATTCCTCTTGCCCTTTTATGCTGCTATTGTGTTTTGAAATCTACATTTAATAATGGACCATCGTACAATAATACTCCTTTAAGCTATATGGAAAAAGTGCAACTCGGACCATGTACATAAAGTGGTGGGGAAAACTGTGGTTTGGGATTTTTCTTATTGTACGTCTGCCTCAAATGAGTTGCAAAACCATTGAGAAGCATTTCTCTTTACATTGAGGAGGCTGCGTTCTGTCTTTAAGTATGCTTTCAACTCTAATGTTCTGTGATGGTTGTGAAATAATGCCCATTATTGGCAATCACTGGTAACCTCGGGGTTTTTTTTCTATCTCAAAGTGGAGAATGGTGCATGTATCCCTTGCAAACTTTGGACTATCGTAAAATCTATAATCTGTCAGTTTTGAAAAACAGAAAAAGGGCACCAATACAAGATACCAGCTTCTCTCTAGATTGCCCTAGAGTAATACCTCCAGATTCTGAACAGAAAAGGTTATGTTAGGAGAAAGACACATTTTATCTTTTACTTCCTTCTTTCCCCTCCAGCACCTTTGCCTCCACAAGGAAGGAATAATAGAGAGGAGGTAATGTGTGACTGGGATAGAGGTGACACCCCCCAACCCGTGCCCTTGAAAGTTATATACTGGAAATGGCAGAGCTTCTGACCCAGCTTTCCTGAATGACTGAAATACAGAGCAGGCGAGACCCAAACTGGGGCTTAGCTGGGGAAGGTTCTTGGCTTCACTCAGGAAAGAATTGTAAAGCAAGCCAGTGGTAGAAGAAAACAGCTTTCTTGAGGCAGCTCCGTGACTGCATCTGCAGAGCAGGGCTCCCCCCAGGCGGCTTGGAGAGTAGCAGCTCAGGGGCAGTTCTGCAGTCATGTTTATACCCACTTTTGATTATATGCAAATTAAAGGGTGGATTATGTAGAAATTTCTAGAAAAAGTATATTTCTGGGTCGTTAGGCCGTTGCCATGGAAAGGGGCAATGACTTCTGGGTGTTGCCATAGATAAACTGTCATGGCACTAGTGGGCATGTCTTAAAGAGAGGTGCTTTTGCCTCTTGCCTGTTTTTGCTAGTCTTCAATCTGGTCTGAGTCTGAGCTCTATGTCCAGAGTCTGCTTCCTACTTCACCTGTAGGCAGCAGGCCCTCCCTCACCTTCCCTGCATCCTATGTTCCCACTCATGTTAACTGATTTGAAACTACTGAGAACAGTTTTCTGTGTGTTTAGTCACTGTCCTTTTGGTTTAATTTCCTACTGCAGCCCAATATAGCCTAATGCAATGTATTACAAATTGTGGAAGGGGATAATATTGGTTAGAAATCACAAACCACTGCACAAGTTTGGCCACACTATGTTTATTTTATTTTGATTGAATTGTTTGCCAGTTGATTTTATTTAATACCCAGAGTTCCAGCATCTCTAAAAAAATTGGAACGTGGCAATTCTTTGGCAAAATTAGAAGAATTGGCAATATTGCAATTCTACTCCTCATGAAGATAATTTTCTGGAGCTTGGTAGCAGTTCTGTGCATGGGGCCTGTGTTCTCAAGTTGTCCACAGTTCCCATCATTGCCTCGAGCCCTCCTAGATGTTTCTGGCTTCACTCACTTGTTTTTCTGACTTCTGTAGGTGTTTTACTTTACACCCCTCATCTAAAGGGCAGACCACCAACTCAGAGGCAGCCGCTGAAGACAGCAGCCACCACGAGTACAAAAGTTCAGGAGCTTACCTAGCTCAGGAATAAATTTGACTGCAGTATTTTAAAAATTGTGTATGTAAAATATGGTGCTAAGAAAAGGTTTAGTGCTTAGAAGAAATGACATTTAAAAATTTGGCATGAGTCCTTTTCCAGAACTTACTATGTCAGAAAATGGGATGCGCATGTGATTGTTTAAAAGTTTAATAAGCTAAATCTGAGTTTGCTTCACACTGCAGGCAGGGCAGAAGTCCGGATGTGCGGCGGGTCTTTACTGAGAGGGAATTTCCATCGGTGTGATTACTCAGTAAGGACAAGTGCCAAGCAGCATCCACTAACTTCTGTATTTTCCTGTGTGAAGGAAAATAACACTCTTTCCTGCTGATCTTGGCATACTGAGTTTCAGTTCTTCTTAATTTAAATTCCCTCACATGTTTGGAGAAAGCACTGGAAAACACCCAATCATTTGCCATCAAGGACGTGAAGATGATAGAGAAGACTAGACGGAGAATGATCCCTTGGGTGCACCACCTTCCTACCCAATTACCTGGAAGAAGCATTGACTTTTTCTCAAGCCGGGGAATCATCTAAATGGTAGTGGTCATGAGGTGTTATTCAGAAGAGGCAGACAGAAGAAAATAGGCCTGTGTGTGTTCTCTCATGTTTTAGATAGAGTGTCCTGATCAGAACGCTTTTCTAATGCTGGAGAGCACTCACAATCCCACCTGCCCCCAGTTTCTCTCTCACCTGTCTTCTTGTGTGGACCGCTCATTGGTACAACTCTGAGTCCCGGTCTTTTTGGTTTGACTGTGGGGCTGTTCCCTTGTGCTGTACCGCCAAGTCTCCTGCCAAACCTGCGGTGTCGGCATTCCCACTGCAGGTTGTGCTTACGTGTGCGTCTCACTTGTTACATCTCTTAAATCCAATTAGCGCCCTCATGCTCTGGGAGGCCAGGGCGCTCTCAGAGAGCAGGGTAAAAACAACGACAACAAAAATCAGAGCTTTTCTGTGGCCCTGTCTAGGTGTTTTCATGAAGCCCTTACCTCGTCACAATTTAAATTCAGTCCACAGGATCACAAATCAGCAGTTATTGGAATGTATCATGAAGAAATAAACATTTATCAAATTGTTTTTCGAGGAGGTGAATAATTTAGCAAAAGAAAAAAATTACCACCACTGTCACTGCAAAATTGTGCTGCTGACTGACAATTTATTTTATTCCCGTGAGAGGCGAGGAGCTGACGCGTGCTGAGTGCATATTGATCAGCTGGATGTGGAGAAATGGAATTTTTACATTCTTGGGTTACTAACTTGTTGCCAATTAAGAGCCAAAAGACAGTTAAATGCCCCCATAGTATTAGTAAAGACCCCAGAGTTTGCTGCTGACTAAGGTTGCTGGTTTGTTATTGCCAAGTTATTGCCTAATTATGAGTTATTGCAGGAGTACTGGAGAGAAGCCTTACTTCTTGGTCTATCCCTGTAAAGTTGTATTTCTTCCTGGAGAATATTTTGTGAGCATCTATTGATTTCATCTTTTCTAATATGTATTAAGCACTTACATTGTGTTAGGTACTATACCATCTCTTTCTGTATAACTGATCTAATTTATTCCTAACAACCCTGTGTGAGAGGTCCTGTTATTTTAATTTTACCCATGGGGATATGAATGCTCAGAGAGGTAATTCACTTTCCCCAAGGTCACACAGCTTGTGAGTTTCAAAGCAAAAGTTTGTGTCCTGCTCAGTCTAAGTCTAAAGGCTTTGCTCATAAACACAACTGTATCCCATGTGATTTCAGACATAAGCCCCTTGTGACTGACTTCAAGTCATCCTCCATGAATGTTCGTGATTTTGGGAGTCAGTGATGGCATCTTCCTTTCCAGCAAATGGGGTAATAAATAGGAGATTTTCTAAGCTTAAAATCAACAGCCTCTGGAAACTCACACAGGGAGCCCTTCACCTGTGAACAGAACCAGGGCTGCTTGATTAGCATTTTATCCAGCTCACTGGTCACACATTAAGCACCTACTGTGTGTTCATGGGTAAGGAGGAAGGCAAAACAGAGCAGTGAGAGTATTTGTGAGCACTGGATTGGATTAGATTGTGCGGCACTGGATTGGATTGGAGGGCAGTGAGAGATTATGGATAACAAAATCCATTGCACAGTGTTGAAGTTGGAATGCAGAATCGGTCCCGCATTAGTCTGTTTTTACCTTACTATAAAGAAATACCTAAGACTGGGTAATTTATAAAGAAAAGAGATTTAATTGGCCTATAACTCTGCACCCTGTACAGAAAGCATGATGCTGGCATCTCCTTGGCTTCTGGGGAGGCCTCAGGAAACTTAACAATCATGGTGGAAAATGAAGGGGGAGCAGGCATGTCACTTGGCCAGAGCAGGCGCAAGAGAGGGAGGTGCCACACTTAAACAGCCAGATCTCATATGAAGTCACTCACTGTTGCAAGGACAGCACCAAGGGCATGATGCTAAGCCATTCATGAGAAATGCACTGCCATGATCCAGTCACCTTCCACCAGGCCCCAATTCGTATACTGGGGAGTACAATTCAACATGAGATTCAGGCGGGGAGAGGGGGAACACATCCAAACTATATCTGATTTGTTATTAGATATCTAACTTTTGGTAAGTATGTCACATTTCAGCCTAAGTTCCTTGAACTGGTAAACGAGGCTGATGGTACTTCATGCGTAGGATATTTGTCTCTTTGCTCTCAGAGTCACTCTTAACCCTTCTTCAGCTCTGAATCACAGTGGAGTCTGACACCTGCAAGCTCCCTTCTTAATTGGCGTATCCTAGGTTTGGCCCACAGAAGGCACTGGTAGGAGAGTAAAAGGTGAAGAAAGGGGAAAGTGAGAGTATTTCTCCCTCTGTGGGCTCCGTGCAGCTCCTCTGGCAGCAGCTGCTTTTCCTCCACTGTTTCAGCTCCCACAGGACCAGCTGACTACTGCTGCAGCTTCCCTGACAGATGGATATGGGGACATGCCTTCTCTGTGGTCTCTCCAGTCCTGAGCTAAGAGCTTATATTCTGGGTAGCCTTGCCATTGCTGTTAGGCTTCTCAACTCTTCCATACCCAGTGTATTGGATTTCATACATTCGGTTTCTTCTGTTTGAA
This sequence comes from Theropithecus gelada, assembly GCF_003255815.1. NCBI lineage: Eukaryota > Metazoa > Chordata > Mammalia > Primates > Cercopithecidae > Theropithecus > Theropithecus gelada. The sequence continues at coordinate 160,226,885 of NC_037673.1, forward strand.
ATATCTAGAGTGGTTTCTGTTTTTCTAACAAGTATGACTGATAAATGTTACTTTCAGGTGTGCTAGGATTAAGTGGAGAAATGCTTTTACAGCACCCAGCATAGAAGAGGTGCCCAGTAAACCTCAAAATGCTTCAGGATACAGGGATAGTGAGGAAGATAAAAATCTAAAGAATAATGATAAAGTAGATTGTAACTGAGGTAGAAGAAAGTGCTTCAGGTGCGAGTCTGAACCCTCGTGTTTAATTTCTGGCTCTCAGTTTAGCCATCTATGAGAAATTAAGTGAATACCTTAGGTGCAAATGGGCTCAGTTTACTTACCTGTTAAATAAGACATTTGGAAAATAAAGTCTTCCTCAGCTACAAAGAGATACATATTAATTTGGTTTAGAATAAATGGTGGTGCTCAGGGAGAACTTCATTAAGAGGAAAAATTTGGCTGATTTTAACCCGAGGCTATAAATGTCACAGCCAGACTGGATAGCTGGTCAGGGTGTGGACATTCTAGATAAGGGCACTGGAAAAGATTATGTCAGAAAGTCAGAGAGCTCTCTACAAGGCCCAAAGAGAACCAAGTCTGTTGCAGATGTTTAGAATCCTTAATCAGGAGAAAAGGGATACGATTTGATGACATTCCCAAAGTCCTCCCACTCCTTATTTTATCCTTCTCTTGCCACAAACCCTAATCTTAGAAATCCTGCTGAGAAATAACAATGAAGAATCCTAGCAAGTTTTGATATTCTATTTCCTAGTGAGAAATTTTGCCCTGTACTTCTGCCTCTTATCGGGTAATTTGGGATCCAAACGTCTTCTCAAGAGAGATCATCCTTTGTATCCTGAAACAAATAGGGGTAGTGGTGGGGTATCTGCTACTCAGAGTTTTAGATAGTTTCTGAAACCTGAAGGTAACCTATGATACAGCCTCTGCAGAAACTCCAGAACCTTTCCTTTCCTAGGTAAGTAAAGAACTGTAAGCAGATAAGCCAGGATTCCTGGGACAAGGACCTTGCTACAGTCTTGTGATTTAATGTCCTGAGATATATCTGAATAAAGCCCTCCAAACAACTCAATAGTTGGAGATTGGTCTAGGACAATTTGGAAAACTCTCCCTTTAGAATTTTGGATGCATTAAACATTTTGGCATTTTCAGTGGCTAGAGGCTAAGAAAATATTTATTGGGCGCAGAAAATCTTTTCATCTGGGAGTGAAACCTGTCTGTATTTGTAGTTAGTGTTTTCTCCTGCGGGCTTTCTCACATGACGTTAATGAGGAAGTAGTTAAGTTGGAGTGAGTGGGACTGAAGGAACAGGAATATACATTTACAAAGAACTGTTGCATTTTTCTATCTGAGTTTCTACTGCCAGATAACTTGGCAGGCACCAGAAACAGCTACTGCAGGACTAGAAAGTTACATGAATACCAGAGGGAAAAAACTGATTTGTTCACTAGGAGGCTCTATTAAGTGAACATCTGTTAACTGTAAAAATCCCATGCACCAAATGGGAAAATATAATGAAATTCAGAGCTTTCGAGCAAATTAAAATCATAAAATACCAGTGGGCAGGAATCGCTGTGTGTTTCACCATTCTGAAATTTACACGGAAACTTGGAGCGAGGCAAAACAAAGCAGAAACACTTAAGCTTATTTACTATAGGTATGGAGTAGAGCTATCCTGTGCTTTGAAAGAAAGCTAGGAGTTGGGGGAAAATGTGCTCAGTTAGGAAGTTCGTGTGGAAAGCTCCCCAGCTGATAAATATTGATACAATGAAAGATTGTGGCTCTGCAGTAGGAAGGCTCTAGTCAGAACAAGAAATGTCTGGGACTTGGCTCTGTGCTTTGAAGAGTTGGGGACTGTTACAGATTTGTGCTGTCCAGATGCTACTGGATTCCTAAAGGAGGGAAGGGAGAATCAGGGAATGTGTGATTTTTCCATATGGCGTGTGCCTAAGAAAAATGCCTTAGCAATGTGGTGTGTGGAGGGAATTGTGTTTGAAATGCTCATCCCATTTGGTGCATTGAATACAAAGGACAATGCCAGATTGGGATTTGTGCATCCTCACAGTTGTGGAAATTCCATTAGCTGTTTCCTTGGTTGGTTTGAATTGTAACCATCCTAGACTGGGCAACAAGAGGAAAGCACAGGTTAACTAGGAAGAACAGATCTATGTCGAAGATAAGGTGAGGTCAGTTTAATTTCAATACTACATAAATCCCTGTGGCTCTGTGGGCATTTGTTATATTAATGGCTTTGAACATTTTAGCAGTGGCATTAGAGTTATTTAATCTTGTGATTATCTGCACTGATTTCCTATGGGAGCAAAGGAGGGGTGGAGAGTTAACAAGGGAATGTGAAGCATAACGAAGGGGTCAAAGGTACCTAGCACACGAGAAAAATTTTGATTATTGTCAGGTGCATATAAATGGAAGGGGCTTCTGGAAAGATGTGCTCTGCCCCATGTTTTGCTGAGCTTTAATTGGAGACCTAGCTTCCCTAATTGTGTGGTGAGGTCCAGCTACTGTAGTTAAGAGGGAAGCTGTATATCAGGGGGCAGAGGGTAAAGCTTTTAAATAAGGCTTCTTTCCCAAATGCCTAAGCAAGAAATTGGAACAGAAATATACTGTAGAGCTAAAAAGTCTTAAAGTGCCTCTTAAATCTTTACTACAATTACCATAATGTAAAATAATAGAGCCGATACTATTTTTAAAAGCTTTTGAAGGTTGCAAGTAGCAGCCATAAATTGTGGGTTGCAGAAAATCTGTAACTGTAGTTTTTCAGAGGCTTTTTATTTTAATGAAAGAGAAAAGGTTTTAATAAAACCAGAGAGAACTAATAGGGGACATTATGAGGTAATGGGAATGTCTCCTTAGCTCTAGAAGTGCAGAGGAGTCTAAATGATTGGTCAGCGTGTGCTTATTAAAAAAAGAATCAGACGCTCCTTCCTGGCCACATTGGGGGACATTCAGGTAAGTTTCATTTATTAAGTAAACAGCATGAAGGTAGCCAAGCGTGACAGCGACAAGGAAAAGTAATCTGACACTGTCCAAGATGTAAATCTTTTGGAGAAAATGAAATAGGTATTCTGGCTTCCTTCATGAAAAACAACAGCAAAAACAACAAAATGCCGTTAGGATGCCCTTGATGTAAAGAGAAACTCAGTACCAATGACACAATCACCCTGGTGAAAATTGTTCCCGTGTCTAATGAGATTTGTTGTGGGTGGAGTTCTGAAAGAGAAACGTCTGATCTGGAAGGGATGCTTACAGATGACTTCCCTCCCCCACCTCTCTATCCTCCTCCCCTGCACATTCTTTCAAATAGAAGAAAAGCAAATCTCTTTTCAGCATCTACAGTTAGATGCTAATCAAGGACACCATTCCCATTCCCATTTGAGATCAGTGATTAATCCATCATGCATCCACAAAAAGTCAATAATGATTTGATAGTTGACAGGAACGTTGTTATTAACAGCAAGTGGGTCTGGTAGGAAAGTCTGGCAGATGGAGGCCCAAGTGTTTTCAACTACAAAACCCTTCTCAGCTCTACTGGCTCTGATGACGACCAGGCAAATAATGCAGAGGCAGAACCGAATGGTGTGTGAGAAGGATTTTTTCTTTATGTCCCCCTTTCCTTCTTTTACTCCCTTCTTCCCAACATGTTGAGCAAAAGCTCTTTGAAGGTGAGGACCGTCATGGTGTCAGGGAGGAAACGCGTAAGGCAGTTAGAGAGTAATGTGAAACTGCAGTGACAGTGGGGAGGGGACACAATGGTGGGTGCACACACCCCTCACAGAATTGAGGAGGGTGGCCGAAGGCAGTAATTTGCCTGAAAATGTACTACTAAAAGGAGCTTTGATGGATGAGTTGGATGGGGAGGAAAGGGAGGTGGGAGAGAGGAGTGAGGAATGAACAACGATGGAAGACTAAGACATTGCCCGTGTGCTGGGGGAAACAACTGTTTGAGGTGGACAGGTGAACAGAGCTAGGATCACAATGGTGATGGACATGCTGCTTGGTGCTCAGGATCTTTTAATAAACATTTACTGGAAAAAATTTATGAGTATCTGGCCAGTTGTTGACTTTTCATTAGTAGTCATCGTAATTACAAGCCTCTGATTCCATCTAGTCAATTTCTGCCTTTTTCGTTTTTAGTGACGGTGCCAAAGTATGTGTATGTCTATGTTGTTTTTACTCATGTGATTCTTTGCCCATGTATTTTTTACCAGCCATTTTCCAAGACAATGCCAATGCTGTCTTCTCCACAGAGGTTTTCCTCTGTGATCTGTGGGATGTAAATATTCTTCACTCTTCCATGGTGGACTTTGGTACCACTTACGCCTCCATTTCTCCTGTTACGTTATTGCAGTGATTTATGAATCTCTCTTTTTCCTTATGTGATTCTGATCTTCTTGGGGGCAGTTAATCTGATTTTTGTTTTGTTTGCATTTCTTCAACTACCTAACACAAGATTGAAAAGTAATATTTATTTAAGTGAATGAACAATGGAATAGTAGGTCTCGTCAAAGGGTCTTCTGGTGTAAAGAGAATCTCTGTTTTAATCCTATTTTGTCTGGTTTCTGTTAATTTTATACTATTATTTTTTTGACAGCACTTTAGTAATGCCTCCGATAATCTTGTCATTGACACTGCTGCTGTGTGTCAGTGCTGAGATACAAAGGAGAATAAGATGTCTCTCAGATTTTACATTTAGGCAGGAGAAGAGTGAGAGGCACTTAAAAATGATAGTATAATGGAACAGATAAGCACTAGAAAAGGGACATATAACCATGTGCTTTCAAAAAGCAAGGAGGGAAAGGACCAAATGTGCCCCAGGAAGATATCATAGCAGATGTATGGGTATTGTGACTTACTATTTTGAAATTATCACTTTATTCATGAACTCCAAAGTAAAGGGCAGATTAATATTCTACTTTACAAGTTTGATTTTGGATACATTTGTTTTTGGTCTGTGTTTTAAATAATTTATAGTTTTTTTGGATTATAGTCATAAATCATGTGGAAAACTTAAAAAAGACAATTTTCACGAAGTTAAAAATTACTCATAATTCTATTGCTTAGAAATAATTCTAGCTAACATTTTTACATGCCTGCTTGTTTCCGCCTCTCCCTTCTCTCCCTCTCTCATTTATATGTATATGAAAATAGAACAATACATTTAAAAACTAATTGGGATTATGCTGCATACATTTTTATATCCTTATTCCCCTTCCTCCCATTTCAGTTCTATGGCACTACAAAAAAAATGTCTGTACATACAGAGAATATATATTTCATTCCATAAGCTTACAAAAATAAAAACTATACATGTTTTAGTTTTATTTTGTTATTTTTTTTGTTCTATAAATGTATCAATAAGAGTAGAGAGAAATGAACCCCTTATATGCACTTTACCCAGCTATAGTAAAAAATAAACAAATGACCACTCTGGTTTCATTTATACCTGTACATATTCTTCACCTTCTCCCCAAACACATTTGCAAATACCATAAATATTTCATCATGGATCTCTGGTTCCCTAATATTTTCAAATATCCAGTTAGTGCAACTTTAAAAAATTATAGTCTGTTAAAATTAGAATGGAAGTAAAATCTACACAATGAATTTGGCTGCTATATTTCTTAAGTTTCTTTTTATCTTCTTACAATTTGTTTGGTTAAGAAACAATGTAAACTACATTGTTTGTTCTCTAGTATTTCCCTTATTCTGAAGTTTGCTGGTTGTGACCACTTGTTGTTTAATATGCTCCTCTATACCCTGTATTTATTATTTATTTATTTATTTGAGACCGAGTCTTACTCTGTCACCCAGGCTGGAGTGCAATAGTGTGATCTCAGCTCACTGCAACCTCTGCCTCCTGGATTCAAGTGATTCCCCTCCCTCAGCCTCACAAGTAGCTGGGATTACAGGCATCTACCACCACGCCTGGCTATTTTTTGTATTTTTGGTAGAGATGGGGTTTTCCCATGTTGGCCAGGCTGGTCTCGAACTCCTGATCTCAGGTGATCCACCTTCCTCGACCTCCCAAAGTGCTGGGATTACAGGCATGAGCCACTGCACCCAGCTTACCTTGTATTTCTTATAAACTCATTTTTTGCATCTCGAGGTTTGATCTGATTCACGTTATTTTATTTTATTGTTTTTGGTCAAAATACATATTCGATTATTTTGTGTACTTTCATTAGGAGACAAATGATGTAAATTGTCTGTTTTGTGATGTTAACAGACTAGATGATCCTTGTCTAGATGAATTATTTTTGAGGGCAGATTATGGGTTTACTACATGATACTTTTTATTTTTCTTAAAGATTTCATTCCATTGTCTTTCAGATTGCATAGTTTCTGATGAGAAGTCTTTGAGGATTCTTAGATTTTTCTCTTCTATATATGTAACTTGGATTATTTTTCTCTAGCTGCTTTAAATATTTTCTCTTTATCCAGTTTTTCGGCAGTTTGATTATCATATGCATTGATAGAGTTTTATTTATATTTTCCTTGAGGTTTCCAGACCTTTTTTGGTCTGTGGATTCCGAGTTTTCATCAAATTTGGCACAATTTTGGCCATTGTTTCTTCAAATACTTTTTCTGTCCCTGACACCATTCTTCTGCTTAATAGTTTCCTATAATCTATTGTGACTGTTTATGTTATTACTTTTTCCTCTGTGCTTTATTTTGGTGTATTTTTTTGCTATATTTTCAAGTTCACTTTGTTCTGCAAAGTGAATCTACTGTTAAGTCTTTCCAATGAATTTTTCACTTCAGATATTTTATTTTTCATGCTAGAAGTTCCATTTGACCTTATATCATCTGTGTCTCTTCTCAGTATGTTTATGGCTTTCTTTAACTATTTGAACATAGTTATACTAGCTGATAAATATGTGTCTACTAGCTCCATTATCTGTGTCACTGCTGAAAATTTTTTTTTTTTCTTGACTGATTTTTCTCCTAGTTTTGCATAACATCATTGCCGGGGCAGAATGAGCTGCTTATTTTATTTTATTTTTGATAGGGATATAAGCTCCATGAAGATAGGACCTTCTCTGCCTTATTCTCTGCTAAATCCTGGAATAGGGATTAACTTAAGTTTATCTGCCATGTCAGTGGCAGAGCTGGAACTGAAAATCCAGCTAGGGTTCTGTGGATGGGTAAAACTTGAGATGTGATATATTAACCAAGGACTAACGGTACTCACTCTGGTCTAAGAAAATATCTTGTATTTCTTTGCCTTTAATTTTGTCCTCTCCATCCCTTCCCATTCCCACCATTATGTCTTCTATGATCTACCATTTATAGAAAAACTCTAAATGTGCCTCTTTTGTTTTTTGTCCTAGAAAATAAGTTGAAGCAGCAAACAACAGTTTGGCCATTAGCTTGTTACTTGGGGAGGGTGAGGAAATATAGAGAGAACAAATAAAATGAACATTTGTAGAAATTATTCTGATTTATACACACATACATATGTCTGGTTAGTTCTATATTATAGAGTCCTAGAAGTGGGATAATAGGATCTTGCCAAATTGCTAGCTAGTATGTAGAGAATATTTGGGTTGAACGTTAGCCAGATTTTCCAGATAAGAAGTAAAATGGAGGCCGGGCACGGTGGCTCACGCCTGTAATCCCAGCACTTCGGGAGGCAGAGGCGGGCAGATCACGAGGTCAGGAGATCGAGACCATCCTGGCTAACACGGTGAAACCTCGTCTCTACTAAAAATACAAAAAATTAGCCAGGCATGGTGGCGGGCAGCTGTAGTCCCAGCTGCTTGGGAGGCTGAGGCAGGAGAATGGTGTGAACCTGGGAGGCAGAGCTTGCAGTGAGCCGAGATCGCGCCACAGCACTCCAGCCTGGGTGACAGAGCAAGACTCCATCTCAAAAAAAAAAAAAAAAAAAAGGTAAAATGGAGAGCTCTACAACACCTTGATGGTTTATTTTGGTTCCCTCCTTAAATCTATACTCATTCAACAGCAAGTGCTCTGTCAGCATCTAAAAATCCTAGGTGTTGCCCCATTATCTAATCCACAGATCCACAGTTGCATTTGTTTATTGAGTTCCAATAGCATCCAGTCTTCACCAACCCTCTGATAAGTCTATGGTTGGAGTAGTGCAAAAGTCATGACATGAAGAGCAGAAGAAAGGAATCTGTTGTACATTTATTAGACTAATCCATTTCATCCCTCTTAATAATTTCCTGTTTCTGTTCCAAAGCAATATCTTGATATGAGTGCATTAGATGTAGATGCACAAACACTTTGTCATTTACCGAAATACAATACATCATAGGCAGGAGAAAAACAAAACCCAAGACAAAAACAATGAAAAGATGTTAGCTCTGTGTTTTTTTCCGTGACACTGAAATTATATTTATTATGAGTTTCAGTGTACAATAGCATTTGATCACTGGTCAAGCATATGCTTGCTTGCTTTTACATCTTTCCCAATTTTAATAATTAATATTTAATTACAAAAGTTTATTATGACATTACTTATTGAAAGTTTCATTGAAGTGGTGAACTTTTTAAATTATAATTGATTAATATGTGTTAAGGATATTAAGGATATTGCTATGGACTAAACATGTCCCCCCAGAATTTGTATGCTGAAACCCTGACCCCTATTGGAATAGTATTAGGGGATAGAGGCTTTTGGAAGTAATTTAAGTTTATATGAGGTAATGTATTAGTGCATTTTCATACTTCTGATAAAGACATACCCAAGACTGAGAAGAAAAAGTGGTTTAATTGGACTTACAGTTCCACGTGGCTGGGGAGGCCTCAAAACCATGGCAGGAGGTGAAAGGCACTTCTTACAGGGTGGCGGCAAGAGAAAATGAGGAGGAAGCAAAGGTGGAAACCCCTGATAAACCCATCAGATCTCATGAGACTTACTATAAAAAGAACAGTATGGGAGAAACTGCCCCCGTGATTTAAATTATCTCCCACTGCATCCCTCTCACAATGTGGGAATTATGGGAATACAATTCAAGATGAGATTTGGATGGGGACATAGAGCCAAACCATATCATCCTGCCCCGGCCCCTCCAAATGTCATGTCCTCACGTCACAAAATGAATCATGCATTCCCAACAGTCCCCCAAAGTCTTACCTCATTTCAGTGTTAACCCAAAAGTCCACAGTCCAAAGTCTCATCTGAAACAAGGCAAGTCCCTTCTGCCTATGAGCCTGTAGAATCAAAAGCAAGCTAGCTACTTTCTAGACACAATGTAGGTACAGGTATTGGGTAAATACACACATTCCAAATGGGAGAAATTGGCCAAAACAAAGGGGTTACAGGACCCATGCAAGTCCAGAATCCAATGGGACAGTCAAATTTTAAAGCTCCAAAATGATGTCCTTTGACTCCATGTCTCACATACAGGTCATGCTGATGGAAGAGGTAGGTTCCCATAGTCTTGGGCAGCTCCACCCCTGTGGCTTTGCAGGGTATAGTCCCCTTTCTGGCTACTTTCACAGGCTGGCGTTGAGTGTCTGCGGCTTTTCCAGGTACACGGTGTAAGCTGTCGGTGGATCTCCTGTTCTGGGGTCTAGAGAACAGTGGTCCTCATCTCACAGCTCCACTAGGCAGTGCTGCAATAGGGTCTCTGTGTGGGGGCCCCAGTGCCACATTTCCCTTCCACACTACCCTAGCAGAGGTTCTCCATGAGGGCCCTGCCCCTGCAGCAAGCTTTTGCCTGGACATCCAGGTGTTGCCATACATCATCTGAAATCTAGGGGGAGGTTCCCAAACCTCAATTCTTGACTTTTGTGCACCTGTAGGCTCAACACCACGTGGAAGCTGGCAAGGAGGGGGGTTCCACCCTCTGAAGCCATAGCCCAAGCTGTACATTGGCCTCTTTCAGCCATGGCTGGAGCAGCTGGGACACAGGGCACCAAGTCCCTAGGCTGCACACAGCATGGGGACACTGGGCCTGGGCCATAAAACCACTTTTTCCTTCTGGGCCTTTGGGCCTGTGATGGGAGGGGCTGCCATGAAGGTCTCTGACAAGCCCTGGAGACATTTTCCCCATGGTCTTGGGGATTAACATTAGGCTCCTTGCTACTTATGTAAATTTCTGTAGCTGGTTTGAATTTCTCCTCAAAAAATGGGTTTTTCTTTTCTACTGCATCGTCAGACTGCAAATTTTCTGAACTTTTATATTCTGTTTCCCTTTTAAATTGAAACGCTTTTAACAGCACCCAAGCCACCTTTTGAATGCTTTGCTGCTTAGAAATTTCTTCCACCAGACACCTTAAATCATCTCTCTCAAGTTCAAAGTTCCACAACTCTCTAGGGGAGGGGCAAAATGCCGCCAGCCTCTTTGCCAAAACATAAGAAAAGTCACCTTTGCTCCAGTTCTCAACAAGTTCCGCATCTCCATCTGAGACCATCTCAGCCTGGACCTTGTTGTCCATATGTCCATATCACTATAAGCATTTTTGTCAAAGCCATTCAACAAATCTCTAGGAAGTTCCAAACCTTCCTACATTTTTCTGTCTTCTTCTGATCCCTCCAAACTGTTCCAACCTTTGCCTGTTACCCAGTTCCGATGTCACTTCCACATTTTTGGGTATCCTTTCAGCAATGCCCCACTCTACTGGTACCAAATTACTGTATTAGTCCATTTTCACTCTGCTGATGAAGACATACTCAAGACTGGGAAGAAAAAGAAGTTTAATTGGACTTACAGTTCCACATGGCTGGGGAGGCCTCAGAATCATGGCCGGAGGTAAAAGACACTTCTTACATGGCCACAGCAAGAGAAAATGAGGAAGAAGCAAAAGTGTAAACCCCTGATAAACCCATCAGATCTTGTGAGACTTATTCACTATCACAAGAACAGTATGGAAGAAACTGCCCTCATGATTCAAATTATCTTCCTCCGAGTCCCTCCCACAATACATGGGAATTATGGGAGTACAAGATGAGATTTGGGTGGGAACATAGAACCAAACCACATCAGGTAATGAAGGTGCTGCCTTCATGATGGGATTAGTGTCTTTAGAAAAAGGGAAAGAATAGGGCTTCCTCTCTCTCTGCCTTGGGAAGATAGAATAGAATGAGATGATGGCATCTGCATAACAGGAAGAACACCCTCATTCTAGACACCAGATCTGTCAGCACCTTGATCTTCGACTTCCCAGCCTCCAGAACTATGAGAAATAAACATTGGTGGTTCAAGTCACCCAGTCTGTACTCTTTTGTTAGAGTAGCCCAATCTAAGACATGTATACCATACAGCTAGATGGTTTTACAATGTTATTTTTAGCATTCTGCCTATACCTGTTTCTTCTCCTTTCTTCTCTGATTATATAATTGTTAAATCCACTCTTTAATCTCCTAAGCTTTAAAACTCTAAGTCATATTCAATTTTTCACTCTTCCGCCTAACTGCTTTGCATTGTGTTTCTTCCATAATATTGATATTAATTTTCTGTTGCTGTGGTAACAAATTACTGTAAACCTGGTGGCTCAATACAGTGCAGATTTATTTTCCTGTAGTTCTGGAGGTCATAAGTCCAAAACGGGTTTCGCTGAAATAAAATCAAGGTGTTGCTGGGGCTACATTTCTTCTTGAGGCTCTGAAAGAATTCCTTTCCTTGCCTGTTTTCTCTCCTAGAAGTTACCTGCATTCCTTGGCTCATGGCCCCTATCTTCAAAGCGAGCAATGCAAGACTGAATCTTTCTCACCTTACGTCACTCTACCACAGACCCTTCTGCCTTCCTCTTCCACATTTAAGGAGTCCTGTCATTACACTGGGCCCATCAAGAAAATCCAGGATAATTTCTCTATTTTAATGTCATCTTATTAGCAACCTTAATTTCATCTGCAACACTGTCTTTTCACAGATTCCGGGATTTAGGTCATAGATCCCTTGGGGGGAATATTATTCTACCTACCACAATACCTATCATATGTATTTCTTCTTTTATTATAACTATGTGACTCTTTTATTTCAGGCCCACTTAGTAAGATCATCACAGTAACTTTTGACTTTCTTTTCTGCCTTTAGTTTCTTATCTCTCTCTAGACATTCTAATGTCTGGTGGCTAACTCCATAAAGGCAAGCGTAGATTGTTAAATCTCTTCTCAAAAAGCTTCATTAGCAGCCTCTTCAGTAAGGCAGTGCTCACTAAGCTCTTTTAATTGTGCAACCCATCAGTACAAATTTGTACGTATACTAATATGTTTTTATTTAGTTATTTATGTTCATATACCATTGTACTAATATATTTTAAACTTATAAACCACATAAATTCAAAAAGATGAGCAAAAGACAAAACAAACAAGATATTCAGAGATTAAAATTTTTAAATTTGTAATTCAATTAATATTTTCCATGATAGTATGATGAGGTTATACATGATTATAAGAATCCTAGCTTAACATTTTGATTTAATAAATTGAATATTTTGGAGTTAAGTCCAAATTATTTGCTGTAAGTGTTATAATTTTGGAAGTTCCCTCAGAAAATACATACGAGAGAGTATAATGTTACTGTAACAAATCATGATACTCAATTTTGAATGTTTTGCCAGTTATGTGAAAATTTTTTCTTTTTTGGCTGAAATTTGACACCTAAATTTCTGCCTTCGTTAACATTAACAGGTTTTCTTGCAAATTAATTATTTAAGTGTTACATATTAATAAACACTTTGAACCATCTGAAACTCTTCATTTAGAAGAGTTCTATAGACTAGAAAAATTTAAGTGTGGTGACTTTTTTTGAATACATGATATACTTAAGTCATTTTTAGTAACAATTTGTTTTTAAAAATGGAAGAAGTTTTCCAAACATTGATATTCTAAATGTTCTCTCCGTAGCTTTTTTTCTATCCCAAAAGCTGTACTTTTTTTTTTTTTTTTTTTTACTTTCTTAGGTATGAAAATATTTATATTTACCAGGGAGAGGCAGGTAAGGCATATGTGAGAATAATCTATTGTTATCCTAGAAAATACTTGCAAATTTGAAATATATTTTCTATAGAAGAAAAACATATAACTCATCATCTTGAATTTGACAACCGTATAACTCCTTTAGGTATGCTCCCTTCAGATAACCAACAAACATCTGGGTGATACATAAGATGTTCTTGGTGAGTCTTCATCCTATTATTTAAAGTATGTAAGAACGCTACTAATTAAAATTACCCATATCAATAACATCTCAAGGTGGCTATGTAAGTGCTGAAAGTGAAAGCCAGGTTCAGAGAAATGGCCCTGTCTCTCTCAAGACTCCTTATATGTATCCCTTGGTGATTCATGTCCATCTGACATATATGTCAAATAAAGCCATTTCAATTTTTATATTTCAAAAACTTTGGTAATGAAATACGGTCATTTTCAGCAACATGGATGAAACCGGATGTTATTAGGTTAAGAGAAGTAATCCAGGCACAGAAGAACGAATATTGCATGTTCTCACTCATATATAGGAGCTGAAAGAATTGATCTCATGAGGTAGGGAGTAGAATGATAATTACCAGAGTCTGGGAAGGGCTGGGGAATAAGGGGGTTGAAGAGAGGTTGGTTAATGGGTACAAACATTCAGTTAGATAGAAGGAATTAGGTCTAGTGTTTGACAGCACAGTAAGATGACTAAAGTTAACAATATATTACATATTTCAAAATAGCTAGAAGATGTGAAACATTTAAAACACAAATGGTAAATGTTCAAGATGACAGATGTCTTAAATACCCTGATTTGACCATTACACATGTATGCATTTATCAAAATACCACATGTAACCCCGAAATATGTACTAATATTGTGTGTCAATGAAAAAAAAAACAATGAAACTAGATGCTTTTAACATGTTCTTCCTATGTGGATAGATTGGTTATTTTTTAAACCCCAATTTTTAGAACTGTGTGCTAGGATATAAAACCCATGCTGTTGTAATGGAGTTCAGATCTCATTTCAATTTGATGACTCACCTGTGATTTTTCTACCCGGTACATTTCCTTATGTTATTGCTCTACATAGATTACCATTCTCTCTTCTTTCTTTAATTTTACTTTACCTGGTTCTCAAAATTCCATGCATCTTTCAAGCCACAGGACCTGACTTATTGCAGCTGCACAGCACATGCTGGCCGAATCAAAACCTTCTGTTTGTCTTTTGGTGTACTTTTCCGAACTTGTAATTACATAGCCATTTATTTGCTGACCTGCTTGTTTGTCTCACTGAAAAAATTCACGAAGATATATAGGGACTGTGGCAGCTTTATTTACCATCAAATAAATATTCGCACCTTTGTCAGTTACTTGTACAAAGTAGGTGCTTTATAACTGCTTATCAGTGAATAAAGGTTATAGAATTATGAAGCTTTCACTGATATTTCTTACCAACTATCCATAATTAATATTTTCCTTTTCTGTTTTTTAGGATTTGTGCTTTGTATAAACTAGATACTCAGTAACTATTGAGTTAGAAAAAGATGCAATAAGTGACTCAGGCTTTTTTATTGTTTGCTTTTTGTTTTGTGGTTAGATCCGATCCAGCAGTAAAGGTACAAGTGGAGTGTTGATTGCCAGAGTGCTGTATAGTTGAGATGGAAAGTTATTTGGAAGGGTGCCTGATGCTGAACATCAAACCTTTAGTTGTTCACTTACCGAAGTCATGTCTGTATATGCCATTTCACAGCATTGTGCAAATTGCTTATGACTGTACCCGGTAGAAGGATATTCAACCCAAGCTCAATTGCAGCAGTTTAAAAATAAACTCCAGAGTCCAATATCACAACTGTTTTCTTCCTTTTTGATCTTACCTCATTAGGGGGACAGGGTAAGGGTGGTCTAATGTGCCGAAATCTGTCAATACTTTGTGTTTCTCATTCATTAAAACCTTCAGATCTGTTTTCCTAGAGGCTCCATTTACGAGGGAGGGCGAGAAGAAAAACACTAAACAGGTGTTCTTGACTTGAAAAACAGCAATTTCAAGCAACTCACAAGGGGAGAAGTTGGAAATTTTCAGATTCAGAAGTTGTCACAGGGAGATAAATTTGGGTTACATATTTGTCTCTTGTAAACAGACTTTCTTTAACATAAATTTGTGCAGTGCATGAGACACCTGATTTCTCTGGGGGCAGACATGCTTCATGGAACAATTGTGCTGTAGAGAGATAGTGAATATTTTCCGAGCCTTCTTCCAAATACACAAGCTTGAGCTGAAGGAGTACTATGCTAAGCTGCTAATATGGAATGCCAGCTTCCCCTAGGATGAAAAATATCTACAGGAAAAAAATATCTATGGTAAATAATGGGGTTGATTGATAGGAAGTGCCTGAATTTTGAGTAGTCTAAATCAACTTTGAATGTTTCTATAATGCAATCATATTATTTGTCGGATAAACAAGCTAGTACATTAAGTATCTTATACAAAAGGACTGGACAGTACTGTGTTCTTCTCTGTAGCAGCATCTATCTGAGGCAAGGAGAAAGTTCGAAGAGCTATTTTCTATAAAAGTTTTTCTCAAAATGTGGTCCACAGGGCAGTAACTTAGCGTCACTTAGTAGCTTGTTAGAAATGCATATCCTTGGGCTCCACCCCAGAAGTACTGAATCAGAATCTCTGAGAGTGGGTTCCAGCAATCAACAGTTTTACAGGTACTCCAGGTGATTCTGATGTATGCTAAAGTGGGAAAACCATTGTTCTACAGAAATTCATTACTTCATTCAACAAATATTTGCTGAGTATCTAATAAGTTTTAGGCGCTGATAATACAGCAACATGAACAAACACGCAAACTCTTGCTCTCTTACAACTTATATTCTCATGGATAATGTGGAAAAGTCAAGGGAAATAAATTCATTGGCTGGAATATACCATTTTTGGCCCTGCAAGATGCTCTCTCTTTTTTTTTTTTTATTATTATACTTTAAGTTCTAGGGTACATGTGCACAACGTGCAGGTTTGTTACATATGTATACATGTGCCATGTTGGTGTGCTACACCCATTAACTCATCATTTACATTAGGTATATCTCCTAATGCTATCCCTCCCTCCTACCCTCTCCCCACAATAGGACCCAGTGTGTGATATTCCCCTTCCTGTGTGCAAGTGATCCCATTGTTCGGTTCCCACCTATGAGTGAGAACATGCAGTATTTGGTTTTCTGTTCTTGCGATAGTTTGCTGAGAACGATGGTTTCCAGCTGCATCCATGTCCCTACAAAGGACACGAACTCATCCTTTTTGATGACTGCATAGTATTCCATGATGTATATGTGCCACATTTTCTTAA
This sequence comes from Theropithecus gelada, assembly GCF_003255815.1. NCBI lineage: Eukaryota > Metazoa > Chordata > Mammalia > Primates > Cercopithecidae > Theropithecus > Theropithecus gelada. Next base: position 160,243,139 of record NC_037673.1, read on the forward strand.
TCCAGTCTGTCACTGATGGACATTTGGGTTGATTCCAAGTCTTTGCTATTGTGAATAGTGCCGCAGTAAACATACTTGTGCATGTGTCTTTATAGCAGCATGATTTATAATCCTTTGGGTATATACCCACTAGTGGGATTGCTGGATCAAATGGTATTTCTGGTTCTAGTTCCTTGAGGAGCCACCACACTTTCTTCCACAATGGTTGAACTAATTTACACTCCCACCAACAGTGTAAAAGTGTTCCTATTTCTCCACATCCTTTCCAGCACCTGTTGTTTCCTGATTTTTTAATGATTGCCATTCTAACTGGTGTGAGATGGTATCTCATTGTGGTTTTTCAGTTACCACGATGTTAGAGGTAGGCTCTTGTCAGAAGTTTCAAGGTAAGCCTTTTGTAACTGAACCAGATTTATTTCATTTGAAAATGTAAATTGCATTTCCTGTCATGGCCATCTCTCCTGGGACTATTTTCAACATTTCTACTTGATACTCATACACAAATGGGTAGTTGATCTGCATATACTTGTTCTCCAAAATAATTTGTCATCTTTCTGTGCTTGACGCTGTAGGCACTGAAAATGCAGTGATTGACATGATCCTTGGTATCTGGGCTGTTACTCTGTGAAGGAATATCATTGAACCACGTGATATCAAGGACATACAACTAACAGTCAACAACAGATGGCTCAGATTATTAAATAAGTGTAAATAAACATTCTTATCGTAAAGCATTGGAGGAAGAGTAGGTTCTGAGCATTGGGTGTTAGGTAGGCTGGAATCAATAGGAAATAACCATCTTTCTTCCAGCTAGTCATTTATTCAAATGCTATTTTTTCCAACTTTGAAAATATTCATAATAAAACATGTGAATAGGTCAGGCACAGTACACAAATATAGTGGAGTACCTGATGTTCCTCATAACTGTTTTCCATAACTGCTCTTCACATTAAGCCTCAGTCTGCCCATCTGTGAAACCCACCTGTGAAATGTGTTTATTGAAAATGTTTGACATATTGGTGTGTCAAGAAAAACAACTCAAAAAGGAGACGTTTACCAGTTATGTAGTATTTCTAGGGATTTGTAATCAATTCTTATGGTTCTGTGCAGGCCAATTTCTGTTTTTCATTTATGTGTTTCATGGTAAAATGGTGTGTGTGTGTATGTGTTTGTGTGTGTGTACGCATGCACTTCACTTAAGAAGTAAAATGGATAAATCAATTTTTTCATTATAGTACAAACATTTCAGGAAAATTAGTAGTTAATTTGCATACTTTCAAAAGGCTATGGTCTAGAGCAATGCTGTCTATCAGAACTTTCTGAGATCAGAGAAATATGCTAACTCTGTATTATCCAATATGATATTGTCCAGCTGGCCATGTGTGGCTATGGAGCTCATGGAATGTAGCTGGCATGAATGAGGAAGTGAATTTTTATTTAATTTAATTTAGCTTAATTTAATTAATCTTAATTTAAACTTAGCCACATGTGGCTGGTGACTACCATTTTGGGTAGAGCAGGTTTAAAGAGATGTTGAAAAATACCTTTTAAAAAAGGTCAACATCTAGTTATGCAATCTACAAATTAGATTATTTTAGTCTTAGATTCTGATTATTAGTTTATTTTCATTATTTTCATGCCTGAATTACATTCTCAAATGTAATCATTGTATTCCGTGGTGCTCATATTTGGTGGTGCTCATGTCTTCCTTCTTCTTCATTGCCTAGTAGTATTTGCAATGTTATCTGCCCCTGCTTTAAGATGGCACATTAGCCGCCTTAATGCTGCAGCATCCTGACTTTCTTCCTCATTCTCTCGTTGGTCTTTTCCTCTTCTTTCCAGTTTCCCTCAGTATTATGGATATTCACTACAACTCAGACTTACTCTTTTGGATTCAGCACAAAGCTCTGACTCATGTGTTCCATGAGAAAATATGTCTAATTCTGATCTTCCAGTGGTCTATCTTAGCATCTCACACTTTCTCCTTGAAATTTCCTATTTGATACTCAAAAATCTAAGTTTAAAATTAAAATCTAACTCATAATTTCTCTTCCAAAATTAATTCCCCATGCAATGTTGAAAAGGCACTGCTGTATTTTCTGTTATCTCAACTGTTATTTTCTGTTATCTATACTAGAAGACTTGGCCATCCTTGACTTTTCACACTTCCTTGCACTCCCTTTCAACTCAGTCAATACATCCTAGCTGTTCTTCTTCTTCTTCTTTTTTTTTTTTTTTTTAAATGGACAGTGCATGAATTTGTATGTCCTCCTGGTGCAAGGCCTACGCTAATCTCTGTATCATTCTAATTTTAATATATGTGTTATCAAAGTGAGAACAGTTCTATCTTTTTACTAGATATTAGTTCATAATATGTTTCCTTTTCATCTGTCCATACCAGGCTTAGATCTTCTTTAGTTGACATGCATTATTTTCAGTCCCCAAATTGGTGTTATTACCTTCAGTCTCAACTGGGGTTGTACTACCCACTTCAATTCTCTCTCATCCAACTTTTCTTCACGCATCTTATCCTTCAGGTACATGGGACTGCCCATTCTTGCTGACTCAGGCTTGCTTTTCCAACCATGTGCTTTTGCTTAAAACAGCTAGCTCTGACAAAATTGAGTTGCCTTAATTGTATATTCAAATCCTACATGCCCAAGTCTTTAAGGTTTATTCTGTTATTCACACATTATTCATCAACTGCTTAGTGAGTGTATGCTGTATGCAGGCATTGAGCTGGGCTAAAGACAAAGTGAGAACAGGATCTCTGCTTTCAAGGAACTGACATTTTAGTGGGAGAATCTGGCGAGTAAGTAGGGAGTTATGATAGAGTGTAATCAACTTTCATCTCATCATCTTCTGGAAACCATCCCAAGGCGTGTTGGCTCCTCAGAACTAAGATATTACTCTTAATTACACTTAATTATATTACTAATTTTTATCTGTTTCCCTATCACTGATACATTTTAATTTGTTAATCTTATTTGCTTGATTAGACTATAAACTCCTTAAGGGCAGAAAGTAAATTTCATATAACTGAATATACCTCATAGCCTCTAGCCCAAAATATTTTATATAAAACTACATATTCAATATCCAGCAATTTATAAGAGAACTGTTTTTTTTAACCTGTGGGAATCTTGCCTATACACTGCATAATCATTTCTCTGCCCATATAAAATAGAAGAGTATAGTGAGAGAAAGTGAGGTTTGTTCATATTCAGTTTATATTGAATGCCACTTTTTTCCAATTTTGCTGTTGAGCCCGTCCACTGGGTTTTTTATTTTATTTTATTTATTTCCATGGGTTTTTGGGGAATAGGTGGTGTTTGGTTACATGAGTAAGTTCTTTAGTGGTGATTTCTAAGATTTTGGTGCACCCATCACTCGAGCAGTGTTCACTGTACCCAATGTGTAGTCTTTTAGCCCTCACTCCCCATCCCACCCTTTCCCCCGAGTCTCCAAAGTCCATTGTAAAATTCTTATGCCTTTTCATCTTCGTAGCTTAGCTCCCACTTACGAGTGAGAACATACAATGTTTGGTTTTCCATTCCTGAGTTACTTCACTTAGAATAATGGTCTCCAGTTCCATCCAGGTTGCTCCAAATGCCATTATTTTATTCCTTTTTATGGCTGTGTAGTATTCCATGGTGTGTGTGTATATATATGTCACATATATATATACCATATACATATATATACCACATATATACACCATATATGTGTGTGTATGTGTGTATATGTATGTGTGTGTATATATATGCACCACATTTTCTTTATCCACTTGTTGATTGATGGATATTTGGGCTGGTTCCATATTTTTGCAATTGCCAATTGTGCTGCTATAAACATGCGTGTGCAAGTATCTTTTTCATATGACTTCTTTTCCTCTAGGTAGACAGATACCCAGGAGTGAGACTGCTGGATCCAATGGTAATCTATTTTTAGTTCTTTAAGTAAACTCTATGCTGGTTTTCACAGTGATTGTACTAGTTTACATTCCCACCAACAGTGTAAAAGTATTCCCTTTTTACTGCATCCAATGTCAACATCTATTATTTCTTGATTTTTTGATTATGGCCATTTTGCAGGAGTGAGGTGATATTGCATTGTGGTTTTGATTTGCAATTCCCTGATAATTAGTTATGTTGAGCGTTTTTTCATAAGTTTGTTGTCCATTTGTATATCTTCTTTTGAAAATTGTCTATTCATGTCCTTAGCCCCACTAAAAATCCTGCTTTTTGATGGGATTTTTTTTTTCTTGGTAATTTGTTTGAGTTCTTTGTAGATTCTGGATATTAGTCCTTTGTTGGATGTATAGATTGCTAAGATTTTTCTCCCACTCTGTGTGTTGTCTGTTTACTCTGCTGATTATTTCTTTGGCTGGGCAGAAGTTTTTTACTTTAATTAAATCCCATCTATTTATCTTTGTTTTTGTTGTTTTTGCTTTTGGGTTCTTGGTCATAAAGTATTTGCCTAAACCAATATCTAGAAAGGTTTTTCCAAGGTTATCTTCTAAATTTTTTTTTGGTTTCAGGTCTCAGATATAAGTCTTTGATCCATCTTGAGTTGATTTTTGTATAACGTGAGGGATGAGGATCCAGTTTCATACTGAATGCCAATTTTAAATGTGAATTGAATTACTTATATTATTTAAAGTATAATAAGTATTAGAAAATGTTAGATGCTTATGCTTCAGATTGCCCTTATTCAAAATCCTCAATAAATCTTAAAAATGCAGAACATAAATTGGAATTGTAACTCTACTATGAAATTTATGAAATATATGCTAATAATAAGAAGCCAATAATAAAATAATTGTAAGATTATGTCAACGGATGTTGATATTTTTTGAAAGTGCATCTTTTATTAATGTAGTTGAATATATGAAGCCCTAATTGGAAGAAGCAGATTTTTAAAATAGAGTAATTTTTAAAACTAAGTATAAATGTGCACTTGGCATCTGAGCAAAAAAATGAGAATTATTCTTTTTTTTTTTTATTATACTTTAAGTTCTAGGGTACATGTGCACATTGTGCAGGTTTGTTACATACGTATACATGTGCCATGTTGGTGTGCCGTACCCGTTAACTTGTCATTTACATTAGATATATATCTCCTAATGCTATCCCTCCCCCCTACCCCCTCCCCACAATAGGACCCAGTGTGTGATGTTCCCCTTCCTGTGTCCAAGTGATCTCATTGTTCAATTCCCACTTGTGAGTGAGAACATGTGGTATTTGGTTTTCTGTTCTTGCAATAGTTTGTTGAGAATGATGGTTTCCAGCTGCATCCATGTCCCTACAAAGGACACGAACTCGTTCTTTTTTTATGGCTGCATAGTATTCCATGGTGTGTATGTGCCACATTTTCTTAATCCAGTTTGTCACTGATGGACATTTGGGTTGATTCCAAGTCTTTGCTATTGTGAATAGTGCCGCAGTAAACATACTTGTGCATGTGTCTTTATAGCAGCATGACTTATAATCCTTTGGGTATATCCCCAGTAATGGGATGACTGGGTCAAATGGTATTTCTAGTTCTAGATCCTTGAGGAATCGCCACACTGTTTTCCACAATGGTTGAACTAGTTTACAGTCCCACCAACAGTGTAAAAGTGTTCCTATATCTCCACATCCTCTCCAGCACCTGTTGTTTCCTGATTTTTTAATGATTGCCATTCTAACTGGTGTGAGATGGTATCTCATTGTGGTTTTGGTTTGCATTTCTCTGATTGCGAGTGATGATGAGCATTTTTTCATGTGTCTGTTGGCTGTATGAATGTCTTCTTTTGAGAATTGTCTGTTCATATCCTTTGCCCACTTTTTGATGGGGTTGTTTGTTTTTTTCTTGTAAATTTGATTGAGTTCTTTGTAGGTTCTGGATATTAGCCCTTTGTCAGATGAGTAGATTGCAAAAGTTTTCTCCCATTCTGTAGGTTGCCTGTTCACTCTGATGGTAGTTTCTTTTGCTGTGCAGAAGCTCTTTAGTTTAATTAGATCCCATTTGTCAATTTTGGCTTTTGTTGCCGTTGCTTTTGGTGTTTTAGACGTGAAGTCCTTGCCCATGCCTATGTCCTGAATGGTATTACCTAGGTTTTCTTCTAGGGTTTTTATGGTATTAGGTCTAACATTTAAGTCTCTAATCTACCTTGAATTAATTTTCATATAAGGAGTAAGGAAAGGATCCAGTTTCAGCTTTCTACTCATGGCTAGCCAATTTTCCCAGCACCATTTATTAAATAGGAATCTTTTCCCCATTTCTTGTTTTTGTCAAGTTTGTCAAAGATCAGATGGCTGTAGATGTGTGGTATTATTTCTGAGGGCTCTGTTCTGTTCCATCGGTCTATATATCTGTTTTGGTACCAGTACCATGCTGTTTTGGTTACTGTAGCCTTGTAGTATAGTTTGAAGTCAGGTAGCGTGATGCCTCCAGCTTTGTTCTTTTGACTTAGGATTGTCTTGGCAATGAGGGCTCTTTTTTGGTTCCATATGAACTTTAAAGCAATTTTTTCCAATTCTGTGAAGAAAGTCATTGGTAGCTTAACGGGGATGGCATTGAATCTATAAATTACCTTGGGCAGTATGGCCATTTTCACAATATTGATTCTTCCTATCCATGAGCATGGAATGTTCTTTCATTTGTTTGTGTCTTCTTTTATTTCACTGAGCAGTGGTTTGTAGTTCTCCTTGAAGAAATCCTTTACATCCCTTGTAAGCTGGATTCCTAGGTAAAAAATAAGAATTATTCTAATTCTTTTTCCATATAAACTTATTTCTCTTTGCTTTTGTTTTAATTTTTAAACAATGGTTTATGAAGGTATAGTTGTTCATAAAATAAACTACACATATTGTAAAATTTGATATATTTTGATGTATGTATGGGCCAGTGAAGCTATCAACACAATCAAGATGATGAAAATTTCCATCACTCTTAAACATTTCCTCATTTTTAAAAATTCTTCCCAACACCCCTCCTTATCTCCCCTGCCAAAGGCAATCACTCATCTCTTCTGTCAGTATAGATTTGTATTTTTTTGTAATTTTGTGTAAATGGAATTATATACTTTCTTGTCTGGCTTCTTTTACTTAATATAATCTCAAAGAGATTCATCCATGTTATCGCATTTAACATTAGTTCACTCCTTTTCATTGCTGAGCAGTATTCTATTGTGTGTGTATACAACAGTTTTTCTATTTACTAGTTGCTGGACATTTGTATTGTTTCCAGTTTGGGACTATTACAAATGCATGTACCTATGCTTTAGTCTATTGTAGACAAATATCTAGGACTGGAAGGACTAGGTTGTGTAATAAGATGTTAGAAAGCCGTTTTTCAAAGTTGTTGTGCCATTTTACATTTCCAGTCACAGTGTATGAAAATCCCAGTTGTTACACATCCTTGCCTACACTTGGTATTATCACCCTTAAAATTTGGGCTGTTCTAATGCATATGTAGTTACATTGCATTATGATTTTATTTCATGTTTTCCTAATGACTAACAGTGTTGAGCAACCTTTTATGTGTTTTTCAGCCAATTAAATATTTTTGTGACTATCTGTTCAAATATATTGCCCGTTTTTTGTTTATTTTTCTTCTTCTTATTTAGTTATAAGAGTTATACTCTGACTACAAGTTCTTTATGTGATATGTTTTGTTACTGCTTTCTCTGAGTTTGTTGTTTGCCTTATTAATCTTTGAAAAGAAAGACAATTAAATATAATGATGTCTAATTTATTTTAAAAATTTTGTGCCTTATATTTTATATATTATATCAAAAAAAACCTTTGCTTCCCTTAAAGTTACAAAGATTTTCTTGTTTTTCTTTTAGAAGTTTTGTGGTTTCAGGTATTGCATTTAGGCTTATTTCCATTTGGTACGGATTTCATATATGGTGTAAAATGTGATTTAAAATTCATTTTTTGGCATGGATGTTTTAGCACTATTTGTGAAAAAGATGAATCTTTCTCCACAGAATTACCTTCATGATTTTGATGCCTTAAACAATCATTAATCTAGTTTCTGTCTTTGTAGACTTGCCTGTTCTGGTTATTTCATATAGATGGAATAATAAAATATGTGATATTTTGCGACTGACTCATTTCACTTAGAATACTGTTTACATGTTGTAGCATATATAAGTGCTTTATTCATTTTTATGGTTGAAAAATATTTCATTGTATGGATCTACTATATTTTATTTATTTGTTCATCATTTGATGAATATTTGGGTTATTTTCATTTTTTACTATTATGAGTAATGCTGGTTATGGACATTTATGTACAAGTTTTTGTGTCGACATATGTTTTTATTTCTTTTGATTATTTGCGTAAAAGTGGAGTTGCTGGGTTGTGTTTTAACTCTGCCTTACTTTTTGGGAAACAAAGTTTTCTCTAGTGGCCACATCATTTTACATTCCCACAAGTGATGTATATTGGTTCCAATTCACCAACACTTGTTATTTATTGTCTTTTTAAATAGGTGTGAAGTGTTATCTCACTGTAGTTTTGATTTGCATTTCTCTAGTGGCTAATGGTGTTGAGCATCTTTGTATGTACATATTGGCCATTTGTGTATCCTTTTTAAACAAATGACTATTCAAATTTTTTGCCCATTTTTACATTGGGTTTTAGTCTTTTTATTGTTGCACTATAAGAATTCCTTATATATTCTAATGCAAGTCCCTTATTGGATCCGTAATAGTCAAATATTTTCTCCCATTGTGTGGATTGTCTTTTCACATTTTCATGGTTTCATTTTCTCTGTTATTTTAAAGATTGCTTTAGGATTTATGGCATACATTTTTAATTTATCACAGTCTACCTTCAAGTGATAGTGTGTTATTTCACATATTGTATAGAAACCTAGGAAATTTACAATAGTGTATTTTCATTTTCTTACTCTTGGCCTTTGTATATTGTTGTTAAGTATGCTGTGGATCCCACATTACATTGATAATTATTATTTTTGTTTAAGCAATCCATTATCTTTTATGTGGATTTGAGTAAAATAAGAAAATTTATGGTATTTTAGACTTATTTCTATAGATCTATATTTTTATCTGGTAGCACTTACCAATATTTCTACCTGAATAATTTTTTTTCAACATTTCTTCTAGTTGAAATTTACTGATGATGAATTCTTTCAACTCCTGTATGTCTGAGAAAACCTTTATTTTAATACTGTTTTTGAAAGGTATTTTTGCTGGGTATAGAATTCTAGGTAAAGAGTTTTAGTTTTTTCCTTACTTCAGTATTTAAAGGTGTTATTTCACTGTTTTCTTGCTTATGTTGTTTCTGATGAGCAATCTGCTGTTATTCTTATCCATAAAATATCTTTTTTCTTTAATTGCTATTATGATTTTCTCTCTCTCATTGATTTAAAAAATATTTATTATGATGTTCCCTAATGCAATTTTAAAAATATTTCTTGAACTTGGTGTTGATTGAGCTTCTTGGATCTGTGGGATTGTAGTTATTTTTTTGTTGTTTGTTTGTTTTGTTTTGTTTTGTTTTGTTTTTTTGAGATGGGATCTTACTGTCACCCAGGCTGGAGTACAGTGGCATGATCATGGCTCACTGTGGCCTTGACCTCCCCAGGCTCGGGTGATCCTCACACCTCAGTCTTCTGAGTAGCTGGGACTATAGACATGCCCCACCACACCTGCCTAATTTTTTGTATTTTTGTAGAGACGGATTTCTCCATGTTGCCCAGGCCAGTGTTGGATTCCTGGGCTCAAGCAATCCACCTACCTTGGCCTACCAAAGTGCTAGGATAACAGGCATATTTTTAGCATATTTTTGTTTATTATTGCTTCAAATTTTTTTTCCTCCCCATTTTGGGGACTCCAGTTACATTTATGCTTAAAGTTATTCCATGACTCACTGATATTCTGTTCTTATATTATTATTCTTTTTTTTCCTTATGTTTCCTTTTAGATAGATTCTAATGGTATGTGTTCAATTTCAGTAATATTTTCTTCTGTAATATCTGCTCTTAAGTTATAACTATTATAAATATCCTTGCTTGTATTCTAACATCCATGTCAATTTTGGTTTAGTTTCTGATTATGGGTGATACTTTTCCGCTTTCTTGTATATCTGGTAATTTTTAATAAAATGGCAGACATTATGAATTTTATCTTACTAGGTTCTGGATATTTTTGTATTCCTACAGATGTTATTAAGTTCTCTTTCTGGGATGTAATTAAATTATTCGAAAACAGGTTGATCCTTTTGTGTCTTTGTTTAAAGATATTATTGAGAGGGAGGCAATGTTAATCTAAGACTAATTACTCCCCACTACTCAGGCAAAGTATTTCTGATCACTCTGTCGGGTATCCCATAATTATGATGTTTTTAAGTCAAGCTGGTGAGAGTATGCATCATCCTGGTCCTACATGATTACTGAAGACCTTTTGCCTTTTGTATTGTTCTTTTTCCTTGGCCTTAGTTTCCTCACGTGCGTGTGATGATCAGCACTCTGTTGAATATTTGAGAAGAACCGTCTCCATATCTTTGGAGTTTGCACTTTGTGCTGCTTTCCCTTCCTTGGTACTGTGTCATTCAAGTTCTACTTTTCTGGTTTCCCTGGAAGCTCAGCTTCATCTTCTTATCTTAAAAAGTAGGATATGAGTGGGGCCTCTCCAAGCGGTGGCCTGGAAATTCTTTCAAGGTTGTGCATTGGGAAAGTTGTAGGACTCACTTTTTTTTTTTCTCTCAGAGATTACTGTTCTTTGTTTTCAGATGTCCAGTGCCTTGAAAATCATTGTTTCATATTTTGTCCATTAATATGGCTAATTTAGGCAGCAGGGCAAATCTAGTCCCTGTTACTATAGAGGCTGTGTAAGGCAGAAGTTTAAAAATGACCTTGCAACATTTGTCACCCTAATTCCCAAGACTAAATGTGGTAGGTTGTTAAGCCTGTGAATGTTACGTTACATTTCAAAAGCATTTTTGCTAATGTAATTAAAGTCAGCAGACAACTGACTTGAAGATGGGGAGATTATGCTAGATTATTTAAATGGACTTAAGTAATCCCATGAACCCTTTGTTCCAGGTGTGAGAGATTCCAGGTGTGGGAAGGATTTGTTGTATCATTTAAACTCATCTTTAAAAAAAAGTAGGCCGGGCGCGGTGGCTCAAGCCTGTAATCCCAGCACTTTGGGAGGCCGAGACGGGCGGATCACGAGGTCAGGAGATCGAGACCATCCTGGCTAACACGGTGAAACCCCGTCTCTACTAAAAAATACAAAAAAACTAGCCGGGCGAGGCGGCCGGCGCCTGTAGTCCCAGCTACTCAGGAGGCTGAGGCAGGAGAATGGCGTGTACCCGGGAGGCGGAGCTTGCAGTGAGCTGAGATCCGGCCACTGCACTCCAGCCTGGGTGACAGAGCAAGACTCCGTCTCAAAAAAAAAAAAAAAAAAAAGTAGGGGGCTACCTAAGAAGGAATGCTGGGTGGCCTATAATAACAGCAAGAAGCTCCCAGTTGACATACAGCAAGTAAATAGGGTCCTTAGACCTAAAGCCACAATGAAGTGGATTCTTCCAATACCCTGAATATGCTTGGAAGTGAATCTTCCCCAAAGCCTCCACACAAGAGCTCAGTCGAGCTGACACCTTCATTTTGGTCTAATGAGACCCTCTGCTGGATTCTCAGCTGACCTACAGACTGTAGTATGACTAATGGATCTTGTTTGAAACTACTAAGTTGATGGTTATTTGTACACAGCACTATAACGCTAATATAGAAACACATAGTCTTTACATTTTCCCTGATACCAAATGTATGGCTACTTTGTATAAGCTCTATGTATTAGCCCAGACTTGTGCTTGGTACCTTTCTAGTCTACTACTAGTATAATCCTCCTGCTTTACTGGAATTCTACCTTTTTTTTTTTTTTTCAATTTTTCTGGTGATCACTTTTCACTTCTAGCTCAGTGTTGCTACTCTGGGCTTCTCCATCATTTATCCTGGTAATGAGAAGTATCCTCTATTTAGCCACCATTCTCTCTCTCTTTCTTTCTTTTTTTATTTTTTTGAGACAGAATCTCGCTCTGTTGCCCAGGCTGGAGTGCAGTGGTGTGATCTGGGCTCACTGCAACCTCTGTCCCCCGGACTCAAGGGATTCTCTTGCCTCGGCCTCCCGAGTAGCTGGGATTACAGGTGTGCGCCACCACGCCCAGCAGGTTTTATATTTTTAGTAGAGAAGGAGTTTCGCCATGTTGGCCAGGCTGGTCTGGAACTCCTGACCTCAGGTGATCGTCCTGCCTTGGCCTCCCAAAGTGCTGGGAGTACAGGTGTGAGCCACCATGCCTGGCCCAATCTTTCTGGTATTATTTGCTACATAAAGGTTTAGTAGCCTCTGTCTTTATTCCCATAAAACTCACATAAAAGACTGCCTGAAGGAAACTGGAATGTAGAAAACGAGTAAAATGTAACTGTTCTTCATGTTCACAGGTTGTGCTCATTACAGGAGATGCCTCAACTCGCACCCTTGATCTGTGTTGTCCCATCCTAGCTGGCTACCTCAGTGATGAGACCCACACTCTTGATCATCCTACTGTCTCATTTCCAACGTTGGTATTTATTAAATACTATTTAATGCCATTGTTAGGATTAATTCATCTTCCCTCTGAATTCTGGACTGAAAGTTTTAAACTATAAGATACATACCTTTTAAAAAATGCCTCTAGTAACTAAGTACAATTACCATGGCTTAAAAAGTCAATTTATTTTTTTACTTTGACTTTTTGATACTTTCACAGTTTATCAGCATATTGGAAATGAGAAATAATTTTATTTAAATGTATCTTTTGGTTTCCTTAATAAATATTACTATGACTATGCATTTATTAATGTTTTAAAAATCCCTGAAATATGTTTATTCTATTTGCCTAATTTGCCTATATTTACCAAATAAAGATCTCTTCTTCTGAAAAACTAAATAAATGTATCAAGTATCAAATATTAGGTTGTACCAAATTCATTTTACTGAACTAGACTTCTTAATTTAAAGCCTGAGTAATATGGCTTTAGTTATTGCATACAATACAATGTGATGATTGTCATTTAGGCTAATTTTTCTACTTATTTTAAATATTCAGATAGCAGGAATTACATGGTAACAGCGGCAGAAAGTTTTTGAGAGTAGATCAGTGTATGCATGGGATAAAGTAGTGTATATGTAGGATAAAGTTTTGAGAGTAGATGTATATATAGGATAAAGTTTTGAGAGTCGATCAGTGTATATATAGAATACAGGAGAAATTCTGTAGGCTGACATCATAGATTGTACAGCTGGATAAAATGGTAGTAGAAAAGGTCATCACCTAAGTAGAAACTGTAGCCATGGCATATAGAGTTGATAATCATCTTACTTTCCATTATTGTAAGTCTTCAGGTATCTGAAAAAGTCTATGGAAAATCCAGATTTTACCACCTGTTATCTCTGGTGGTTAGGATTCATTACTAGTGATTTTTATCTTTTTCTTTTATTGCTTTGCTGTATTTGTCTACAGTGTACATTTAGTTTTTGTGTAGATCTTTGAAAACGTTAATTTAAAAACCTCTTTGGCATACCATAGTCTTTTTTTCTAAATTTGTAATTGATAAATTAGGATCACTCAACTGACTTCATAGACTTTTGCATTAGAAAATTTTAAATGCAACTATTTTCTTAATCAGAGGATTGTTCAGGTGAAGTTAGCATGTGAGGGAAACGGATAGAAATGTAAACATAGAATACTTTGAAAATTACTAGCTATGGCATTCTTGTCTTTGGCATCACCAGTAGTTACTGTATAGGGCACTTTGGATTGCCGTATCTCTCAAGGGAATTAGTTTCTATAAGGCTAAATATCAAGGGCTTTGTGACAGTAGTTTATTTTGCCATCAGCAAGATTAGTATCTCAGCATTCTAGACCCCATAGAATTCTATAGCCATTGCAGAAGACTGACTATATTGACATTGGATCACTTGGTAATTACAGCCTTAGCATGAGAAGTCACTGTCCAAGGTGAATGGTATTTCTTATACATTCTAAATATCAGGAATACCAGTATTACCAGGGCTGATCCAGAGTGTCTGTCAAATTCTCCAGACTGCTGACATCTGAATATTGATCAGTAGCTTCATGTTAGCATTTTCACTGTATCCCGAACTTTAAAAATCCTGAAACTGGACAGGTAGCCTGGGATTTGGGGAAAATGCTCACTACAGCTTATTGCTAAATCTGAAAGTTAAGAGTGGTTTAAAAATTATTGCTGTATGAAAGAAAATTGTCCATTTTTCTGATTCTATCATCCTTGTCCCCAAGAAAATTGAATAAAGGAAAGCTCTTGTTAAATTCATACAAGGGTATATTTCTGTCCTTTTTTCCTATAAACATTGGGAGTGACTAACTGAAGTTTTCCCATCATATTCTACAAAGTCAAAAAAGTAAGGAGGGCTGATTACTTATTAGCTTGGAATATAATTATCTAATGGAATGGAAAATTCCTTGGGCAATATTTGACAACATTGAGATGAATGACTTCATGATGTATCCTAATTGTAATTTACAATCATGGCTTTGAATGCTGTCATACAAATCTCATGTACTGAGGAGTCACAACAGATGTGTTTATGTAAATAAAGACAGGATTTGATTTTGTTAATATTGTCTTAGGGATAGACACAAAGGTCAATGAATAAAAGTTACAGGAACAGAAGGAAGAATTTACCAGAAAATGGGGTTATCTTAAAGTATGGAGTGAGCTTTCACTATAGGTGGTGAATTCCTTTTTCTGAACAGGACAGTTAGTAATGGGACAGGTAGCCTTTGATGTTACTCCTTTACTGAATTCTTGTTATGTATTAACATTGTAGACATAAACTCAAAGGCCTTTCAGTACAGATAAACTCAGTTTCATTCAAATGGAGAGTGGAACCTATGGCAAATTGAAGAGAATGCCTGCTCTGCCTAAAGTAATTTAAATTCAAATAATAAATAAACTCCATTGTGCTGGCTAAATAACATTTATTATCTGGCTAACCTTCAGATCCACAGTGGTAGGCATATTCATATGCAAGATTTTTGTCTTACCATTAAAGTCTGTATTATTCTGATTTTACCCATCAAGAATATGAGATAAAGGAAACCGGGTAATTTGTCTAAGGTCAAATAGATATTCAGTGGAACAGCTAGGATCAAACTCCAAGTACATTATATCATTTAATCTTCCTGATAACACAGACATTGAAAAGTTAAATCGCTTACCTAATATACCCAACCTGTTTTTTAAAAAAGCCCCAAACTGGTATATTTGCTACTTTATTCTAAGTCTGTTTGAGTTGTTTCATTGACATCTGTTGGTGGTGATGCTATTTTATAGATGACATCATGGGTCCTTGGGAAGGGTGATCCACATTCAATTTCAGGCGTGGTGCCATAAGGAAAATGAGAGAGGGATACACAGACAGAGTCATACCTTTATTTAAACAAAATAGTTGACCACAAATAAGATATGGTGAGCGTAGTGAGCTGAAATGTCTCTCTTCCAAATTTATGTCCAGCCAGAACCTCAGAATGTGTTTGGATTTGGAAATAGGGTATTTGTGGATGGATTTAATTAAGGATCTAGAGATGAAATCATCCCTGAATTTAGGTGGGCCCTAAATTCATGTCTTGTGTCCTTTTAATAGAAGAAACAGAGAGACCAACTAGCAAAGAAGAGCTAGCAACACAGAGAAGAAGGCCATATGGAGACAGAGGCAGATATTGGAGTTAAATGTTGCCACAGCCAAGTAATGTCAAGGATTGCCAGCAACCACTAGAAACTGGGATAGAGGCATGGGACAGATTTTTCCTCAAAGTCTCCAGAAGGAACCAACCCTGTTGACACCTTGATTTCAGGCTTCTAGGCTTCATAACTGTGAAAGAATAAATTTCTGTTGTTTTAAGCCAGACCATTTTTGGTACTTTGTTATAGTGTCCTCAGCAAACTAATATGGTGAGAAATTCTAAAAATTTACCCACCCTTCACCCACGTCTTCCCTTCCACCCACCCATATACATATATACTTTCTAGCTTTGTGCCCTTGAAAATGCCACCAGTAGAATTCTATTAAAGCATATTCTTAATAGACTTTTATAAAAATAAAAATATGTTACCTGGGAAGAGTAACACATCAAGCTATTAAGTATTAACATAATAGCAGAGTTCTTTAAAAAATGATGATTGTTTCTAAAATCCCACTATAGAAGCTCTTATGCTGATTCAAACAGTATTTTAACTGGATTTGAGTGAGAATATTTGAAGGTAAAAGTCAAGTGCTTCTGGCTATTAGTTTCTGAGAGTTGCAATTATTATAAATCATGAATATATCTTTAAAGCATAATTTATATCGTATTAATGTAGTAAAACTCATGGTGGTATAGAATACATGATTATAGTTTGCAGCTCAAATAAAGTATTTTTAAAGCAGTAGATTTAAATTTAGTATTAAACTTGTTCTCTATTTTTCAAGTATAGTAGGACTACAAATTCAGGTGGTGGCTGAGAATCTGAGAAGATAATTAAGCCTATATTTCTTACCACTTTAGGTTACTTGGAAGGGTAAATATTTTAATGGGTACATTTTCTATGTACTTTCTCTTCAGATGCTGTGTGCAGGCTTTATTAAGCATAAAGAAATGAACCCAGACTAAATTTATGGCAAGTCTTTTTATTCTTAATAGAATAAAGCATAATTTTTACTTCCTCTGCATAAAATGCACATACATCGCCCATATAAATTTGAATTATTTTTTGTCATTTTCTTAGAGATGATGATTTCCTAAGAAGAATTCTAGCCAAACTTCTGAAATGCTATTAATGTATTTAGATATTATTTCATTCTTTTAAGCTTGTCTTTACAAACTATTCTTTTATCCTATCTGCAGAATGCCCTGAAATTCCTGGCATATTCTTGTCTCGCCATCACTGGCTGCTGTAAATACTACTTCTGTATCATCGTAGATCAGCATTTCTCAAACTTGTACTATTAACATTTGTGCTGGGTAATTCTTTGGGGGAGGTGGGCTGTTCTGTGCTTTGCAGTATATCTGGTTTTATCCAGTAGATGTCAGTAGCACCTCCTAGTTGTAATAACACACACGTCTCCAGATATTGCCAAACATAGCTTGGGGTGCAGAGTCCCCCCTGGTTGAGAAGCACTGAAATGTACATGCATTTTCTTCTTGATGTTAAATCTGCTGAAGGACTTCCTGAGGATTTTGGGATTGTTACATTCTTCGATTTCCCCCATATCACTGACATTACAGACTGCTGAAATGTTATAATTAATTTCAAAGCCTTTTACACAACTTTAAAATTTGAGATTCAGAAAGCCTATGACTTGTAATTCTCAGTCAGAGAATTATAAAAATATTAGCCTAGACTCTAATATTCTTTTCATTTTATAATCCTTGTTTACCTTCCCCTGATTTAGGACTCATTAATGTTAATTTGCATTTTACTTTTTCCTTATTCTTCCATCTAAAAATCTACTCTTCTCAGTATTTCCTTCTTCATTGTCTGGAGTTACCATCTCTCTAATCTGCTCCATGAATATTTCTAGTTCTGTGCAGTAGAAAAATGTGCCTCATGCATTGTTTATTTTTCTTTCCATTTAATCATTTTATTCATCCAGCAAGTACTTACTGAGTGTTTTTCTAGAGTAAGATCCTGTGCAAGATTATGGGCATACAATAATGAATAAGACAGTAACTATTGAATCAAAGACATGTTTTGACACAAGCAAATTAAAAATATTTTTGTAGAGTGTTAATCAGACTTCTCTTGGCTTCATCTTCCATATAGCTCTCATCAGCTGAAATCTGATTATGTAGCCCGTAGCAGATGTGGCATTTTTCTTCTTTCTGGTTCTCTAGTTTCATTTGCCTAGAACTTTAATCGGGTTTATCATATGGCCTGTGGAAGCCTCTCCCTCCACCCCCAGTGAATATCCAGCTATGATCTTTTTCCCACCTCTTCAGAGGATCCACATATTGTTCCCTTCTAAAAAGCACAGTTTTATTTTTGTCTAACGATCTGGTCTGCTGAGGATTTGCTGGGTCATCATGGCTGACAATGATACAATTGTTGAGTGAGTCACTTGGGCCACTTTACCAAATTAATTCTCAGTACTCTGGGTTATTATCATTCTTTCCAAAATCGTAAGGACTTACCCATGAAGATATATTTGGTGTGCTCCTGGGTTTACCCACCTCCCATCCCCCGATACTTATTTTTAGGGTTAAAATACTTCTCTTTCAAAATGCCTGGTGCAGAAGAGTGATGGACAATAGAAAGATTATGTGAGTCACATATGTAGTTTTAAAATAAATAGTAGCCCTGTAAAAAAGATAAAAAGAAATAGTTGCAATTAATTTTAACAATATATTTTGCTGAATCCTACATACCCTGTTACCGTTTCAGCAAACAATATAAAAATCATTAATAAGATATTTTACATTCTTTGTGATGTGCTAGGTGAAATCCAGTGTTTATTTTACGCTTACAGCACATCTCAATTTGGACTAATCATATTGCAAATTTTAATAGTCCCATGTGGCTAGCAGATATCCTATTGGATGGCAAAGGTTTAGAATATTAATTTGATAGGTCTACCACACCCAGGGTACAGAAAGTCCCAACAAAAAGGTTATGGTGACTTCAGGACTGATATATCTTCCCAGTCAGAGATTTTTATCTTGTTATTATCTTTAAAATTTTTCATTTTGTAATTGAAAAATCATTTGAGTTTGCTTTCCATGGAAGTGAAAGGGTTATTCCTGCTGGATTCTTCACCATAGCGAAGGTAATAGTTTGGGGTTTACACTATTATGTCCCTATAAAGCATGCTGTACATCTCCTAACAAGACTGCCATTCATTTTTTCAATAAATCCTGCACAAGGGTATTAGGGTCTGTGAACTGACAATTGATTTACTGCCTGGAAAATTATTCTTTATTGATTTATATTACATGGAGGCGACTGCAAATCTATAGAGAAAATACTAAACTTGGTGTCATTCCTACTAGACAGGCAATTCCAAGTAGGAGAATTGGTTTAGCACCCCCAGGTGACATCTACATATTATTCAATTATGAATTCCAGTAATCCATAAATTATAATAGATACAGCAAGTGAGAGCAGGATAATTGATTAAAAAAGAAAACCAAGTGTCTTTTGTGCAAACAAGTACTTTAAATGTCAACCTAGCATTCTTTTTTGGTGTGAAATTGGACACCTTGACTTGATTTTTTCCTGAAAATTCTGCATCATATCTGGCTGGTTATTTACACATTGAAAATGCAAAAGTGTTTCNCATGTTCTCACTCATAGGTGGGAACTGAACAATGAGATCACTTGGACTCAGGAAGGGGAACATCACACACCGGGGCCTATCATGGGGAGGGGGGAGGGGGAGGGATTGCATTGGGAGTTATACCTGATGTAAATGACGAGTTGATGGGTGCTGACGAGTTGATGGGTGCAGCACACCAACATGGCACAAGTATACATATGTAACAAACCTGCACGTTATGCACATGTACCCTAGAACTTAAAGTATAATAATAATAAATAAATTTTTTAAAAAAATAGATAAATAAAAAATAAATGTCATTTTCTCAAACACACAACTAACATTTGGTTTTTAAAATGGCCATTTACCAGTTTTCTGTTGCACAAAATTAGCAGTTCATTATACACAATTTCATCCTCAATAATCATTTTATATATTTAAAATGTTCTTTTTGGGGTCTACAGGTGGTATTATATTTCTTTTAATATCTACTGGTCTTAGAATATGTATGTATATACTTATATATTTCATGATTTTGTAAACCATGTGGAACAGAAATGTCAACAACTTACATGTTCTAATTACATAAGAGAATGCCTGCATGTGTTTTGAAATTTCTGCTCTTGCTGATGAAAGGCTTGCATTTAATAAATATCCAGCCGTGACAGCTAAAATTAACACATCTTTCTATAACATTAAGTAGAATGCTCCATAAGGCTGCACTGGAGTGGAATGTAGAATTTGCCAATTTTAAAACCTTTAGGAAAATAGGGTACTTATTTAGCTGCATTTGATGGCACCATCAGTGTGCCAAACATCATAGGCCTTTGTTTCGCTGAATTTATAAATATTATGTAATTATCATTGTAGCAATGAAAGTTATCATTCAGTGGTAGGCTTACTGCAATGCTAGGCACCTAAGATATTTAAATGTGCTATGCCAACTCTGTGATGTAAGTATGGTTGTTACCCAAAATTTACAAATCAGGAACTGAGGCCCTTTTAGTATGTAAAAGACATAGAAATAGAACTCAGTCTGGTCCATTTCAAAGTTTACACATTGAAGCATTAAGATATTTTTCAGTTAAAACAACAGTAACAACAAAGTAATCGCAGCGAATGGATATAATCCGGAGTCACCCATTAGGTCCAAATCAATTAGCTTAAACCCCACCTTAGGAAAACATACCCCATACACATAACCCCTATAGCCAGAAACCTCTCAATCTCAGGGAAGGCCTCCTTTTCCTTGACCTGCTCTTTATTTCTCATACTTTCTCTGCCTTGGCAGATCCTATTTTGTTCCTCTTGTCTAGTACTTGATTTCCTGCAGCAGTGCTTGGTCTCATCTATATCCTTTTTTGCTGGATTTCAGATACATATCTCAATACCATTCCTTACCAATATACCTATGGTATATTCCCTACTGAGTAGAAACCAACTGTCCCCATATATTCTGGTGGACATAATTCCTCAAGATGGCATAACACCTAGATTGCTACTTTCCATGAGGAGGCCTCTACCTGTTCATCAGTCCAACAGACATTCTACTAAGTTTCTTGTATGTATCATAGTTTCAGCAATTATGAAAGGCATCAAATGTTACAAGGGAGCTGCTACCATCATGGAATCTACACTGTATTTTGAATTGTGAAGGTTTCCTGTTGCTGTTGTAACAAATTGTCACAAACTTAGTAGCTGAAACATCATTAGTTTATTACATTACAGTTCTGTAGTCTGGGAGTTTGGCATGAGTATTCTGGGCTAAAAATCAAGGTGCAAACGTTACTCTCTGAAGGTTCTGTGGGAGTTTCTCTTTCTTTACCTTTTCAGCTTCCGGAGGCTGCCCACATTTCTTGGCGTGTGATCTTCTTCCACCTTCAAAACTATCAACTTTGCATCTGTCTGTGTCTATCTTATGTAGTAACATCTCCCTATAACTCTCCTCTTCTGTATCCCTTTTCCACATTTTAAATCCTTTGTGTTCACTTTGGGAGGGTGAGGCAGGCAGATCACTTGAGGTCAGGCGTTCAAGACCAGCCAGGCCAACATGGTGAAACACTGTCTCTACTACAAATACAAAAATTAGCCAGGGTAGTGGCACGTGCCTCTAATCCCAGCTACTAGGGAGGCTGAGGTAGGAGAATCACTTGAACTCAGAAGGCAGAGGTTGCAGTGAGCCAAGATCAGGCCACTGCACTCCAGCCTGGAAGACAAAGCGAGACACCCTTTCAAATAAATAAATAAATAAACAAAATTCCTTTGTGTTTATACCAGGTCAGTTGGATAACTCATGATAATCTCCCTATTTCAAGGTCAACTGGTAGCAATCTTAATTTTATCTGCAACCTTAATTCAATTGTTCCATCTAATCTAACATATACATGGATTCCAGGGATTAAGAAAAATACATTTCATGTGTGGAGGGGTGGCATTATTCTGTTTATCATAGAAGGTGAAAAGGACATCAGAGAAAGAGAGATCTATGAGAAGCAAAGCAGAGAGTATGGAAAGCACACATAATGTGTGGAGAATAGTTGTAAATAGAAGTCCTACCTCATGTTTCATGAAGACATCTTGCAAATGTAGATAACTAATAAGATTGCAAGATTGTATGAGCATTTGTTTCCAGTGGCTTCATTTTCCAAAGTAAGTTATAAAATATTAATAAATACCTAACTATGACAGACAAAGGGGAGCATATGAGTAAGGGGAAGATGAGAAGGAAAAGAGAGAGAAATGAAAGGCCTCAAATGCTAATAGCCCAAATTGAAATTAGCAGATTCACTTCAGCCTAAAATGTCAGTCCTGACATTTTTCTTGTAGCTTCAGAACATCCATTCGACTCTTAGAAGGTGGATTCTCTTCAACTTTCACTCAGGAGTAGGGCTGGGGTGTAGAAGGAGTTACTTAGAGAGATGCCAGCTTTAGCCCTCCCAATGTCCAGGCATGGAACATTTGTTTTAGGTCCAATTAAAGGTCTTTGGCTGGAGTCAAGAAATAGATTATTGGACTCTAAGACAAACAGTGTGGAATTACATTTGTGATGAACCATACATTTTTCAGAGTACTTATGGTGAAAGATTATATAATAACTTTTTATTATATAATCTTTTAAAAATTTTTATTTAAATTTAAAATTTTTAAATTTTATTTTAGGTTCAGGAGTACATGTGCAGATTTGTTATGTAGGTAAACTGCACATGATGGGGGTTTGTTGTACAGATTATTTTGCCACCCAGGTAATGAGCATAGTACCAAATAGGTAGTTTATTCAATCCTGTGACTACTACCACCCTCCACCTCCAAGTAACCCCCAGTGTCTGCTGTTCCTTTCATTGTGTCTATGTCTACTCAATATTTAGCTTCCATTTATAAGAGAACATGTGGTATTTTACTTTTTGTTCCTGCATTAATTCACTTAGGATCATGGCCTGCAGTTCCATGCATGTTGCTACAAAGGACCATGACTTCATTTTTTTTTATGGCTGTGTAGTATTCCATGATGTATATGTACCACATTTTCTTCCACCATTCTACCATTGATGGGCATTTAGATTGATTCCATGGCTTTGCTACTGTGATAGAGCTCCAATGAACACATGAGTGTCTGTGCCTTTATGGTTGAATGATTTATATTCCTTTGGGTATGTATCTAACAATAGAATTGCTGGGTTGAAGGGTAGTTCTATTTTAAGTTCTTTGAGAAATTGCCAAACTGCTTTCCACAATGGCTGAATTAATTTACATTCCCACGACCAGTGTATAAGCATTCCCTTTTCTCCACAACCTCAACAGCATCTGTTATTTTTTTACTTTTTAATAATAATCATTCTGACTGGTGTGAGATAATATTTCATTGGGGTTTTGATTTGCATTTCTCTAATGCAGCAGTTTCCAACCTTTTGGGCACCAGAGAGCAGTTTTGTGGATGACAATGCTTTCATGGATGAGGTGGGATGGTTTCAGGAAAAAATTGTTCCACCTCAGATCATCAGGCATTAGATTCTCATAAGGAGTGGAGTGCACAACAGGCATTAGATTCTCATAAGGAGTGGAGTGCACAACCTAGATCCCTTGTGCAGTTCACAATAGCATTCATACTCCCATGAGAATCTAATGCCACAGACTGCTAGTCATAATATCACAATTACTATGTGTCAGAAGCCATTTATTTCAAATATTTTCTATATGTTTTCTGATTGAATCTTCATAAAAGCCTTAGATCACAGATCACTGTGAAGATTAGGTGAAGGAATGTATATATAAAGTCTTAGGCATAGGGTCTGATCAATAATCAGCTTTCAAAAACTGTTAGCTAAAATTTAAAAAAAATCTATATTTTTCATCAAAACAGTTAGACTTCAGTATTCTCAATGCCTCAGTGTTTGGGTATTTAATAAAAATGAATAGCCCCTCAATAACCAGGAAGATGTTATTAATAGCATAGTAAGTTATTCTGACCTTGTGTGGCTCATTTTCTTCCCCGTGGACTCTTCTCAGTATGCACAAGCATTTGTTAACATTTCCCAAGAGTAGACAGCTTGCTTAATTTTCTTCCTATGGCATCACAATTATTCCATAACTAGAATTTTTAAGTGAGGGGTCTTAAGTGACTGAGTTATAATGATTAGACATTTCAAAGCACCCATCAAAGCAATCTGGGCTCTGCGAAAAGCTGAAGGCATTAATGTAATGGGCTCCCTACGGAGAGAAGAACAACATGAGAAAGAGTCACATTTTCTTTATGTTTTCAAATAAAGCATCCAATTTTCAGAAGTCCAGAACACTAGAGAAGGATGTCATTCTTTTGATTTGGAGTATAGAAAAATCGGGCAGTGGAAGCACACTGACATACCTCAGGTGGGTTCATGTCAGAGAGACCAGCTGAAGAGCTGTAGGAAGGCAGGAGACAAAACCTGAGGCAAACAGCAAATGAGTCTAAGTATCTTTGAAAAAAGTGCTGCATACTATAGCAAAACTTGAAAAAAAATAGGTATCTCTTTAATTTTTGAAATTAACTGCATTAATTGCCATTATAATTTATCAATCATCAAAGCCAGCTTGTGGAATAGAGCTTGGGGTGCTGTTCTTCAAAGTGCTTCAGCAATTCTCAGGATTTAGCATCGCCTTAAGCCAAAATCACCATAGATGTCCCAACTGCTATTTTAGTGTAAACTTAAAATATTAATGGTGCTGAAGAGCAATATTGCTTTTGGACAACCATCTATCATGTACTCCCTTATTTTATTGTCCAGATAACTGAAATACTTCAATAATGAAATGGAAAATAGTGGAGCAGGAAACCAGATTTTTCACTCCTTTCCACTCCACATTTTTCATGAAAGTTGAACTATGAAGCTCTTTTTCCAGCCCAGGCTTCGTTATGATCCCCTGGGTACATATCATGCCCTGAATCTCGTTCCAAAGTGTTCCTGACAACTCTTTCTCTCCCAGCTCTGCAATCTGAGGGCAAAATTCCAGAACCTCCTTTTATACATTGTATAAGAAAAGCAATCATTTCACGTAGTAGGAAAGTCACCTGGGTAATAAAATACTCAACTTCATATATTTAAGTACAATGATGCTAGCCTTTACATGACCAGGGAAGAAATAGTTTCTTATTTTTTAGCTTGTTTTGACACTCTATTTTACTTAGTTTTATGACACTATTAGCTAAATTCATAAGTGTGCCAATAATAATAATAAAAATAGTTGAGAAATCATTCTTTAAATCAAAAGACATAAAATAACTAACCAGTCCAACTTGGGTGAAAAATGCTACACTCTGTCATCTATTGATTTAATATTTTATTCAACTGTCTTTATGTATATTACATATATATTACATATGTAACAATAATAACAAAAACAACACCACTGAAAATTTACAGGGCGATCTGGCAAGATGGCTGAATAGGAACAGCTCCAGTCTGCAGCTCCCAGTGATACCAATGCAGAAGTTGGGCAATTTCTGCATTTCCAACTGAGGTACCCTGTTCATCTCACTGGGACTGATTAGGCAGTGAGTGCAGCCCATGGAGGGCTAGCAGAAGCAGGGTGGGGCATTGCCTCACCCAGGAAGTATGAGGAACAGGGGGGCATCCCTTTCCCAGCCAAGGGAAGCCACGAGGGACTGTGCTATCCAGCCTGGACACTACATCTTTCCCACGGTTTTTGCAATCTTCAGATCAGGAGATTCCCTCATGTGCCTACACCATCAGGGACCTGGGTTTAGAAACTGTGCATCTGTTTGGGCAGAGACTGAGCTAGCTACAAGAGGTTTTTTGTTGTTGTTGTTTTGTTTTTTGTTTTTGTTTTTTTTTATACCCCAGTGGCACCTGGAACTCCAGAGAGACAGAACCATTCACTCCCCTGGAAATGGGGCTGAAGCCAGGGAGTCAAGTGGCCCCATTCCCACGGGGCCCAACAAGCTAAGAATCACAGGCTCGAAATTCTCACTACCTGCACAGCAGTCTGAAGTTGACCTGGGATGATAAAGCTTGGTGGGGGGATCAGTTCACCATTACTGAGGTTTGAATAGGTGGTTTTCCCCTGAGAGTGCCAAAGAGGCCTGGAAATTTGGACTGGGTGGAACTCAACACAACACAGTAAAGCAGCTGTGGCCAGACTGCCTCTCTGTCTCATCTGCTATTCCTCTTCACTGGGCAGGGCATCTCTGAGAGAAGGGCAGCAGCCCCAGTCAGGGGCTTATAGGTAAATCTCCCATCTCCCTGCAACAGAGCACCTGGGGGAAGGAGCGGCTGTGGGTGCAGCTTCAGCAGACTTAAACATTCTTGCCTGCCTGCTCTGAAGAGAACAGCAGATCCTGACAAGGAGGGTTCTCCCAGCAGAACACTTGAGCCCTAATAAGGGACAGGCTGCCTCCTTAAGTGAGTTTCAGACCCCCATGCTTCCTAACTGAGAGAGACCTCCCAACAGGAGTTGACAGACACCTCATACAGGAGAGCTCTGGCTGGCATCAGGCCAGTGCCACTCTGGGATAAAGTTTCCAGAGGAAGGAGCAGACATCAATCTTTGCTATTCTGCAGCCTCTGCTGGTGATACCCAGGCAAATAGGGTGTGGAGTGGACCTCCAGCAAACTGCAGCAGACCTGCAAATGAGGGGCCTGACTGTTAGAAGAAAAATTAACAAACAGAAAGCAATAACATCAGCATCAATAAAAAGGACCCTCACACAGAAATCTCATCCAAAGGTAATCAGCCTCAAAGATCAAAGGTAGATAAATCCATGAAGTTGAAGAAAAAACAGCCCCAAAATGTTGAAAATTCCAAACATCAGAATGCCTCTTCTCCTCCAAATGATCACAACTCCTCTCCAGCAAGGGCACAAAACTGGATGGAGAATGAGTTTGATGAATTGACAGAAGTAGGCTTCAGCAGGTGGGTAATAACAAACACCTCAGAGCTAGAGGAGCATGTTGTAACCCAATACAAGGAAGCTAAGAATCTTGAAAAAAGGTTATAAGAACTGCTAACTAGAATAATCAGTTTAGAGAAGAACACAAATGACCCAATAGAGCTGAAAAACAACACAGGATGAGAACTTCGTGAAACATACACAAGTATTAATAGCCAAATTGATCAAGTGGAAGAAAGCATATCAGAGATTGAAGATCAACTTACTAAAACAAGGTATGAAGACAAGATTAGAGAAAAAGGAATGAAAAGGAATAAACAAAGCCTCCAAGAAATATGGTATTATGTGAAAAGACCAAACCTATGATTGATTGGGGTCCCTGAAAGTGATGGGGAGTATAGAACCAACTTGAAAAACACACTTCAGGATATTATCCAGGAGACCTTACCCAACTTAGCAAAACAGGTCAACATTCAAATTCAAGAAATACAGAAACACCACTAAGATATTCCTCAAGAAGAGCAACTCCAAGACACATAATCATCAGATTCTCCAAGGTTGAAATGAAGGAAAAAATGTTAAGAACAGCCAGAGAGAAAGGTGAGGTTACCGACAAAAGGAATCTCATAAGACTAACAGCAGATCTCTCTGCAGAAACCCTACAAGTTAGAAGAGAGTGGAGGCCAATATTCAACATTCTTAAAGAAAAGAATTTTCAACCCAGAATTTTATATCCAGCCAAACTAAGCTTCATAAGTGAAGGAAATAAAATCCTTTACAGACTAGCAAATGCTGAGGGATTTTGGCACCACCAGGCCTGCCTCCTGAAGGAAGCACTAAATATGGAAAGGAAAACCCAGTATCAGCCACTGCAATTTTGGTGCAAAAACACACCAAAATATGAAGACCAACAACAGTATGAAGAAACTACATCAACTATTGTGCAAAATAACCAGCTAGAATCATAATAACAGGATCAAATTCACACATAACAATACTAACCTTAAATGTCAATGAGTTAAATACCCCAATTAAAAGACACACACAGGCAAATTGGACAGAGTGAAGACCCACTGGTATGCTGTATTCAGGAGACCCATCTCACGTGCAAAGACACACACAGGCTCAAAATAAAGGGATAGAGGAAAATTTACCAAGCAAATCGAAAGCAAACAAAAAAAAAAAAAAAAAAAGAAGCAGGGGTTGAAATCCTAGTCTCTGATAAAAGAGACTTTAAACCAACAAACATCAAAATGGACAAAGAAGGGCATCACGTAATGGTGAAGGGATCAATGCAACAAAAAGAGCTAACCATTCTAAATATATGTGCACCCAATAGGAGCACCCATATCATAAAGCAAGTTCTTAGAGACCTACAAAGAGACTTAGACTCCCACACAAAACAGTGGGAGATTTTAACACTCCACTATCAATATTAGACAATTCAACAAGACAGAAAATCAACAAGGATATTCAGGACTTGAACTCAACTATGGACCAAGCAGAACTAATAGACATCTACAGAATTCTCCACCCCAAACGAAAATGTGGTCTGAACAAACATTCAGACCACAGTGCAATCAAACTAGAACTCAGAATTAAGAAACTCACTCAAAACTGCACAAGTATATAGAAACTGAACAGCTTGCTCCTGAATGACTACTGGGTAAATAATGAAATTAAGGCTTAAGTTCTTTGAAACCAATGAGAACAAAGAGACAACATACCAGAATCTACCAGACACAGCTAAAGCAGTGTTAAGAGGGAAATTTATAGCATTAAATGCTCACATCAGAAAACAGGAAAGGTCTAAAATCAACACCCTAACATCACGATTAAAAGAACTAGAGAAGAAAGAAAAAACAAATTCAAAAGCTAACAGAAGACAAAAAATAACTAAGATTAGCACAGAACTGAAGGAGATAGAGACATGAGAAACCTTTCAAAAAATCAATGAATCCAGGAGCTGGTTCTTTGAAAAGATTAACAAAATAGATAGACTGCTAGTCAGACGAATAAAGAAGAAAATAGAGAACAATCAAATAGACACAGTAAAAAATGATAAAGGGGATATCACCACTGATCACACAGAAATACAAACTACAATCAAAGAACACTATAAACACCTCTATGCAAATATACTAGAAAATCTAGAAGAAATGGATAAATTCCTGGACACATACACCCTCCCAAGACTAAATCAGGAAGAAGTCAAATCTCTGAATAGACCAATAACAAGTTCTGAAATTGAGGCAGTAATTAATAGCCTACCAACCAAAAAAAAGCCCAGGACCAGAAGGATTCACAGTCGAATTCTACAAGAGGTACAATAAGGAGCTGGTACCATTCCTTCTGAAACTATTCCTAACAATAGAAAAAGAGGGACGCCTCCCTAATTCATTTTATGTAGGCCAGCACCATCCTGACACCAAAACCTGGCAGAGATACACACACATAAAGAGAAAATTTCAGGCCAATATCCCTGATGAACCTCAATGTGAAAATCCTCGATGAAATACTGGCAAACAGAATCCAGCAGCACATGAAAAAGATGATCCACTATATTCAAGCCAACTTCATCTCTGGGATGCAAGGCTGGTTCAACATATGCAAATCAGTAAATGTAATCCATCACATAAACAGAACCAATGATAAAAACCACATGATTATCTCAATAGATGCAGAAAAGGCCTTCGATAAAATTCAACACTGCTTTATGCTAAAAACTCTCAGTAAACTAGGTATTGATGGAATATATCTCAAAATAATAAGAGCTATTTATGACAAACCCATAACCATTATCATACTGCCCATCATATTGAATGCCCATTCAGTATGATATCGGCTATGGATTTGTCATAAGGGATTGTCAAAGGGAATGCTCCCCATTCCCTTTGAAAACCAGCACAAGACAGGAATGCCCTTTCTCACTACTCCTATTCAACATAGTGCTGGAAGTTCTGGCCATAGCAATCAGGCAAGAGAAAGAAATAAAAAGTATTCAAATAGGAAAAGAGGAAGTCAAACTCTCTCCATTTGCAGATGACATGATTGTATATTTAGAAAAGCCCATCATCAGAGTCGCAAAACTCCTTAAGCTGATAAACAATTTCAGCAAAGTCTCAGGATACAGAATCAGTGTGCAAAAATAACAAGCATTCTTATACACCAATAATAGACAAGCAGAGGGCCAAATCATGAGTGAACTCCCATTCACAAGTGCTATAAAGATAATAAAATACCTAGGAATACAACTTACAAGGGACATGAAGAACCTTTTCAAGGAGAACCAGAAACCACTGCTCAAGGAAATAAGAGAGGACACAAACAAATAGAAAAAATTCCATGCTCATGGATAGGAAGAATCAGTATCATGAAAATGGCCACACTGCCCAAAGTAATTTTTAGATTAAATGTTATTTCCATCAAGCTGCCATTGAATTTCTTCACAGAATTAGAAAAAAACTACTTTAAATGTCATATGGAACCAAAAAAGAGCCTGTATATCCAAGACAATACTAAGCAAAAATAACAAAGCTGGAGGCATCACACTACGTGACTTCAAACTAAGGCTACAGTAACCAAAACAGCATGGTACTGGTACCAAAACAGATATATAGACTAATGGAACATAACAGAGGTCTCAGAAATAACATTACACATCTAAAACCATCTGATCTTTGACAAACCTGACAAAAACAAGCAACAGGGACAGGATTCCCTATTTAATAAATGGTGCTGGGAAAACTGGCTAGCCATATGTAGAAAACAGAAACTGAACCCCTTCCTTACAACTTATATGAAAATTAACTCAAGATGGATTAAAGACTTAAACGTATAACAAAAACCATAAAAACCCTAGAAGAAAACCTAGGCAATCCCATTAAGGACATAGGCATGGGCAAAAACTTCATGACTAAAACACCAAAAGCAATTCTAACAAAAGCCAAAATTGATAAATGGGATCTAATTAAACAAAAGAGCTTCTGCTCAGCAAAAGAAAGTATCATCAGAGTGAACAGGCAACTCACAAATGGGAGAAATTTTTTGCAATCTATCCATCTGACAAAGGTCTAATATCCAGACTATACAAGGAACTTAAAAAAATTAAAAGAAAAAAACAAACAAACAAGTCCATCAAACAGTGAGTGAAGGAAAAAAGCTTATAATCACAGATCATTAGAGAAATGCAAACCAAAACCACAATGAGATACCACCTCATACCAGTTAGAATGATGATTATTAAAAAGTCTGGAAAAAACAAATGCTGGTGAGAATGCGGAGAAATAGGAATGCTTATACACTGTTGGTGGCAGGATAAATTAGTTCAACTATTGTGGAAGACAGTGTAGTGATTCCTCAAAGATCTAGAACCAGAAATACCATTTGACCCTGCAATCCCATTACTGGGTATATACCCAAAGATTATAAATTATTCTACTATAAAGACACACACATGCATGCATATGTTTATTGCAGCACTATTTACAATAGCAAAGACTTGGAACCAACCAAAATGTCCATCAATGATAGACTGGATAAAGAAAATGTAGCACATATACTCCATGGAATACTATGCAGCCATACAAAAGAATGAGCTCATGTCCTTTGCAGGGACATGGATGAAGCTGGAAACCACAATTCTCAGGAAACTATCACAGGAACAGAAAACCAAGCACTGCATGTTGTCACTCGTAAGTGGAAGTTGAACAGTGAGAACACCTGGACACAGGGAGGGAAACATCGCATGCTGGAGCTTGTCAGAGGTTGGGAGAAAAGGGAGGGAGAACATTAGGACAAATACCTAATGCATGTGGGGCTTAAAACCTAGATGATGGGTTGACAGGTGCAGCAAACCACCATGGCACATGTATACCTATGTAACAAACCTGCAATTTTAGCACATGTATCCCATAACTTAAAGTAAAAGAAACAAAAAGAAAATTTACAATAGCACTGTAATGGCTAAATCTTTATCATCCATCATGTTAATTAATCCTCATAAAATAATTTATGTGTCAAATACTATTGTTTCACAAGTGAGAGAAATATAGCACAGTGTGGTTTA
This sequence comes from Theropithecus gelada, assembly GCF_003255815.1. Classification (NCBI taxonomy): domain Eukaryota; kingdom Metazoa; phylum Chordata; class Mammalia; order Primates; family Cercopithecidae; genus Theropithecus; species Theropithecus gelada. Next base: position 160,274,925 of record NC_037673.1, read on the forward strand.
AGATTTTTGTTTAAGATCGCATAAGTGCATAATAGTCAGGATTTGAACCTAGGCAGCGTGACAATTAATGACCACATTCTGAAGACTCTCATATACTTTGAAGATAGTTGCTTAATCCACTTGTTTTCTCATATAGGAAAAAGGAATTGAGCATGGAAACCTAATATTTGATGAAGACTCAGTGTGAAAATAATCATGGAGGCACTATATTGTTTTATTCTAGTGTCCTTGTAATTTTCTTTATAGAGCACCAAAACAATAAAGTGCTTCTCAGATGCTTGTATTCAAGTGCTTTATAATATTAACTCATTAGGTGTGCATAACAACTCTATGAGGTAGGTTTTATTATTATGCCCATTTTCCAAATGAAGCATCCGTGTGCAAAGAATTAAGTAATTTACCCAAGATTATTCAGCTGATGAATGGCAAGATATTCACATACATGGTTCTCTATAGTTATAATGAATCTCATTACCAGTTCAATGAAGTGAATGGTTCCTACACTCAGAGGATACTCTTTTGTTAACACCTGTGCTTTAACCAAGAAAGGCAGGGATATGATTGTTAGTGATGGGACATTTTTATTTTCTGTCTTCTAGGAGTTGATTAAACAAGTTCTTTTTCACAAAAACCATTGGGCTAATTTAAATTTCTCACAGTATGGCTAAATTATTCCTCATAGCTCTTTTTGAAACAGTGGCCTTCCTAGCTTCCTAAGAACAGAAAAGCCAGTTAAGCTGTTGTATATACAAGGTCAATCATGGTGACAGACTTCACTTTGAGAGATTTAGTATCAGCTTCTCCAATTGAAAAAAAACGTTTAGGAATGATTTCAACATTAGGTGTGCAACAAGATGCAAAATCCACCCTCTTATTTTCTAAAACTCACTATTTGTATGAGCTGCATGACTCAGTATTACAGGAAGTTATTGGTTTTGAAATTCTGAAACTAGAAATTATAAATATCCCATAGAACTTAATAACACATATGTATTACTCCATTTTTGCACTGATAAAAAATATCTAAGTCTGGATAATTTTTAAAGAAAAAATATTTAATTGACTCATGGTTCCACAGGCTGTACATGAAGCATGGCTGAGGAGGCCTCAGAAAATTTACAATCATGGCAGAAGGTAAAGAGGAAGGAGGCACCTCTTCACATGGCCAGAGCAGAGGAAGAGCGATAGAGGTGCTACACACTTTTAAACAACCAGATCCCATGAGAACTCATTCACTATCATGATAATAGCAAGGGGGAAATTTGATCCCATGATCAAATCATCTCCCACAAGGCCCCTCTTCCAACATTGGGGATTACAATTTGACATGAGATTTGGGTGGGGACACAAATCCAAAACATGTCAACGTTTATTATTTAAAACATTATATTTCTTTGTATGTTTTAAAAATTGATATATATATTTCTCTGAACTATATTCTTATGATAAAATCATTTATCTCTGGAAATTAAGTAGTCTCAAAAGGTACAAATAATTAAATCAGTAAGACATTAGAGGTAATCTAAGTAGCTAAAGTGCTATAGAGATATGGAATATCAAAGTGGAGAGAAATTCCTAGTTAAATAAAAATTGCAAAGATATAAAAGTGTGGTTTAATTGGGTCAGTTTTCATGGCTTAATAAAGCTGTGGCTACTGACCACATTAAGGCAAGGAAATAAATTCCCACAAAGTACTTCAGGGAGTCTTGTCTTTTCTTACTTACTTGCTTGTTTGCTTGCTTTTCTCTTTTCTTTCTTTTTTTAAATGTTGACAACCGAGATGAATGAGCAGCTATTCCTGCCAATTGAAACATTAATCTTTTTAGTTTATCTCCAGAAGATTAAATATAGTTCCAGAAAATTAATCACTTTGTATAATCCAAAAATCTATACATTGCCTGATGAAATGTTTGATCAGCACATTTCATTTTCATGATGAATTGGGAAAAGACAAAAATTTTTTTTTACTGCAGATTATTGTACATTGGCTTATTTAAAACAAACACATAGCCTGACATACAATCCATTGAAAACAATTTAAAAGCCAAATCATTTCCTGAGAAAAAGAATATCTTGCTGATAAAAATTGATATGAGGCTGTAAGCCTCATGAGAGCCAGTATAGTGTTTTCTTACTCACAACTGCATTTCTAATACTGTTATATGGAGTAAATGTCCTCAGACCTTTTAAGTGAATGTATCTCTTCCATACAACAGCTTCCTGAAAAAGTCTGGATGCCAGAAGTTCCACATAAACTCACCTTTTCAACCCACTCTTGAAATTACCAAGCTCAGTATTCCAGTTCCAAATGCCTGCAACTTGTTTTGCAAACTTATGCGTATACTCTTTTGAACTCTAGCCCTCATAATCTATGCAAATGGACTTTTCCTTGGGCTCCATCAATATACCATTGTAGGTAAGAAATACTTCCACTGCCTGTCCTATCTCTTCAGAACTCATCTTAACCAGGTCACTTCACCCAATTTTCAACAACCAAAGAGAATGACAGTAAGAGCTCACTCTTGAGAAAACAGCCAGGTATGGTTGTGGGCAATGGTTTATGAGTTTCTGATAAAAAGAAGCTTTTCAGAAGGAAAAAGAAAAGTATGTGACTACTTCTACTCTAAGTGTAAAGAAAACAGAGAAATGATTCATCCCACATAAACATCATAGGATCTCTCTGCTGATGCAGTTTTCATCTTGCACAGTATGTTATTGTTCTAACGATGTCTCTTACTCTGCTCCCAGCTTTCTACCGAGGAAGCAACTATGTTTAAAATTGCTTCCCACCTGTCTTGACCATTCTCCTGCAGAAATTCCTTCATTTTAGGGGCTTGGAAAAAACCACTCAAAATACATAATTCTTATTTAAGTACAGTCTGTGCACTGCACACCAGGCCTGTGGTTCCATACCAAAGCCCTATTTCTATTTTCTTTTCTTTAGCCTCTGAGTTTCAAATCAGTAATTTTCCTCTTCTGACTTCAAGGGAAAGATCAAATTCAAAAATTAAACATAAAAGTTATCTCCATAGTATACATGCATTATGTATAATAAGATTATTATAAGCTTCTCCTTTTCAGTATATCAACCACCAGAGATAGGTAGTATGAATTACGTTCTGAAGGCACTGCCCAATATTCACCCTGGTACCTACACATTCATGCCCAATAGTTTCCCATTTAAAATGTCTTGCCATAATCATGTACTGTATGTGCAGAATCATACTTCACTATTCCCAAAGGGGAATAAAAATAGTACAGCGGGCTAAGAGCACACTGTTTCATGTTTCCAACAGAGTATCTCTTTGAAAAACAATCCTCGTGGATTGTAAATAATGGCATCAACCAATCACCACTTGAGAGGAAAACTAACACAGTAATTGAGATTTCTTCCTAGAGTGACCAAGAGAATGGCTTGCCTATTTTTATAAGAGTTAAAAACAAGCTGCAAGCTCCCAGTCTGTCCTCTGTCCTTATAAAGAGTCAACAACATTTTGTCGTCTATCAATATCCCATTTGGTGCATCTCAACCTGCTGGGGATTTTTATGTCTTAGTCTATTAAAATAAATGTTGTACTTTCTTGGTGTGACCAAAAATAAACGATGGCTCATACTGTGCGTGGGTTCTTGCTCATGACAGTCCAGACTGCTAACAGATTGCTAATATGTTAACAGCTCTATTATAAGACTCTCAAAGATGCAATTTTTAATGCCATTTGTGAAGTTGAATTCTCCATGTTAAAAGAGTATTGCATGGGAATGTTGGGATAGATGCTGATAAGTCTGTACACTTTCTACATGCAGATATGTCTGCAGATGTATAATAGCTCCAGATGGCTGAGCTTTTAAAGGTAACATTCTCTATGATGTGCCCATTCTAGGCACCAGAATATTGGATGAAATAGTAGGATAGAATCTCTGCCTTTTGGTCAAGATCTGCATATCATAAAAGGTATTCTGAATGCAGAAGTTTCTAGAAATGATGGAGGTTATAAAAAATTATGAATGATTGTACTCAAATGATGGAATTAGCTATATTTTTGTTATGTCTTCCAAAGATACTAGTGAAAATCTTTAGCCAGATATGACTCAGAGTGTCTCCAGTTCTAGTGTAATCCATGTTTTTTTATGTATTATTTACATGTGTTACTATTCTTTTGACTCTTACGCTGTTTGTCTTACAGAGTCTTAGCACTAATATTGTAAAGTGAGAGTCTGGCTTTAGCTAGGAGGAGGAATAATACTTGGGAACAAGAATATATATCTGACACATGGACCATGCTCTATAAATGCATTCCAGTAAAGTTTCATGGAATGGTATGTCCTAATTTTTTGAAAATTATGTGTTCTGCTTCTAAAAGTTGCCTGTTATTGCTAAGAAGAAATTCTCTAAATGTTTATCGTGGTTGCCTCCCTCAATCTTCAGATAGGTAGTGTTGGTAAGACTCAGTCATTGATCTAGATTAACCAAGATAGGTGTTCACACAAACAAATTTTATCAAACAGTGGATACTATGGCAAATACTCTATAATCACAAAATTCCTACAAGATTATAAACATTTGAATTTTACTTTTTATTATTCAACACTTTTTTTGAAATAAACAGTATTCATTTGTTTATAAAATTGAAGTCATAAAGGAATCATCGGACTTCAAGCAGAGCAAGATTCAGGTGCCCACATAATATTTCACTGATTCTCTCATTCTCTCCAGCAATGTTTTCCATTGTGCTGACTTCAGTTGGAAGCACATTTGTTTAAAAATATTTAAACACCCTTCCAGATTTGCCATATCATTAGATTTTCTAGTAATTTTACCTAAAATCTTACTACTGTTGCTCATTGATACTCTTTGACTATGCCTAAGTCTCTGAATTCACAGAGCAGGTTCAGCACCATCTGAAATGTAAACATTGAATCGAAGGGAAGGCTAGCTCCCAAAAGAAGCCCAGGAAGCTGTTATTAGAAGGGAGCTGAATGCATGCTGTGCTGACTAAAACAATAGGTACCCACTAATCCTCATCTTGCAAATAATTATATTGGAAGCTTTGATAATGTGTCAAGTAAGTAAAACAGAAAGTCACACCCAGGCTCGCTGACTCCAAAGTCACTCTTGACAAATGTACCACAATCCCTATCAGTATCAATTAGATTAGCTCTAGTCTACAATAAAACCTAAGATTGTTTACGATGATCCATTCTTTAGAACAGTAATTTAATAAGTGGAAGTAGATCTGTTTTCTTCACAAATTTAATCTGTGAATACAATATATTTTGCTTTTATAAAAGCAAAATTCAGGTTTATGTATGAATAACAAAAAGGTATATTCCACTGGGATCCTGCCCTACCATAAGGGCATAGTATAAAAAGCCTCAAATTCCCAGATGGAAATAAATATCAGTCAAATGCATTGTCAATATTTTGTTGTAGTTTTGAGTTTTTATATTATTTTAAGTGTAAGCAATGAATTTAAAACTGATTTTCTGTAAGCATAGCTCTGCAATATGACAAAACAAAGAGCTAAGGCAGACAAAATAGAGGGTAATTAAAAGATTTTTCTTATAGTATTTCTTTATAAAAACTTCTGCCATTTCTCACTCTTTCTGAGCAATGATAATAATTTATTTATTTTTATCATTTATTTTGTGGTTACATAGTAGATGTATATATATTATGGGATACATGAGATGTTTTGATACAGGCATGCAATATGAAATAAACACATTGTGGAAAATGGGGTATCCATCCCCTCAAGCATTTATCCTTTGAGTTACAAACAATCCAATTACACCCTTAAAGTTATTTTAAATAACCTTTAAGTTATTACACCCTTAAAATGCACAGTTAAGTCATATTGACTATAGTCACTCTCTTGTGTGATCAAGTAATAGGCCTTATTCATTCTGACTATATTTTGTACCCATTACCCATTCGTACCTCCCTTCCAGCCCCCAACTACCTTCTTCAGCCTCTGTCTGGAGGCTGTCTACTGTCTGTGTTCATAAGTGCAATTGTTTTCATTTTTAGATCCCACAAATAAGTGAGAACATGAGATGGTTGTCTTTCTGTGTCTAGCTTATTTCACTTAACATAATGATCTCCAGTTTCATCCATGTTGCTGCAAACGACTGGATCTCTTTTTCTTATGGCCAAACAGTACCTCATTGTTTATATGCAGCACATTTTCTTTATTCATTTATCTGTTGATGGACACTTAGGTTGCTTCTAAATCATAGTTATTGCCAACAGTGCCACACAAGCGCAGGAGTGCAGATATCTCTTTGATATACTGATTTCCTTCACTTTAGGTATATACCCAGCAGTGGGATTGCTGGATCATACGGTAGCTCAATTTTTAGTTTTTTTAGGAACCTCCACACTTTTCTCCATAGTGATTGCACTAACTTATTAATACATTGCCACCAACAGCATACAATGGTTTCCTTTTCTCCACATCCTTGCCAGCATTTGTCATTGCCTGTCTATTGGATCTAAGCCATTTTAACAGGACTGAGATGATATCTCATTACAGTTTTGATTTGCATTACTCTGACAATTAGTAATGTTGAGCCCCTTTTCATATACCTGTTTGTCACTTGTCTGCATTCGCTTGAGAAACATCTATTCAAATTTTTTGCCTATTTTTGATTGGATCATTAGATTTTTTGCCTGTAGAGTTGTTTGAGCTCCTTATATATTCTGGTTCTTAATCTTTTGTCAGATGGGTAGCTTGCAAATATTTTCTCTCATTCTGTGGGTTGTCTCTGCACTTTGCTGGTTGTATCCTTTGGTGTGCAGAAGCCTTTTAACTCGATTAATGTCATTTGTCCATTTTTGTTTTGATTGCCTGTGCTCATGATGTATGGCTCAAGAAATGTTTGCCCAGACCAATGTCTTAGAGATTTTACCCAATGTGCTCTTGTAGTAGTTTCATAGTTTGAGGTCTTAGATTTAAGTCTGTAATCCATTTTGATTTAATTTTTGTATATGGTGAAACATGGGGTCTAGTTTCATTTTTCTGCATATGCATATCCAGTTTTCCCAGCACCATTTATTGAAGAGACTGATTTTTCCCCAGAGTATGTTCTTGTCACCTTTGTGGAAAATGAGTTCCCTGTAGGTGTGGAAAATCACTTTTAAAAAGGGCTTTGGAGGTTGGAGAATAGTTTGAGACTTACAGAACTAGATGTGTCTGATCACATAGGACTGCAGCCTACTGTCTGAGTCCTATATGGCTTGTGCTCCAGCTAACTAGCCTCTCACTATGACTTCTAATTTAAAAAAGTGCTCATTACACCACAGCTTTCTTGGAAGAGCTCACGCTGCTTTATAGAAAACATCTTCAAAAGCAAGGAAGAAAATACCCACTGCCTCACACAGGAGTCATGTTAACTATGACATTATCATTTTCAAGATGAGTAAACATGAGAGGTTACATTACTGTGGAAGGTCACGCATTTCCTGTTTGAAGGAGAGTGGCGGTTTTATTTGTAAAATTTGGAGACCTTGAAACAGACAGCATTGTCTAAGCAGTCACAGATCAACAATCACTGCATCCTCTGGCTGTAGCAGCGATTGCACACACCGTCATATGTCATGTGTTGTTGTTTCTCTCCTATGTGAGTAATTAATTCAGCTTTGTAATGATGCATGAACTGCTAGATTTTTTCAGTTTTGCATTTAGTTTTACATCAAATATTATAAATTTATTGAAAGACTTTTCTCCTAAATCTCATGAAATGTTGATATTTTTACCATATCCTGTAACTGAAACTCTGTAACCTCAATTTTGTAGTAATTTAGCATGTGAAAATAACGTGTGGAAAGTTGCAAATGTCTAGCTAATTCTAACTAAACTAAAATGCAGTCACTTTCAAATTTCTTTCTTTTTAACCTAAGATACAAGTCCAAGTGGCATCAACAGCAAGCCTGTGTGCGAATCCATAGATAGGTTAGTGAGAAAAGTGGACTTTTATGACCGAAGGCCCATCCAGCAAGTTATTGGATGTTACACCAACTATTTTTCTATTCTTAACTTTCATAATGACAAATATTAAGCATCTGTGTTCTGATGCTTTAGAGTATTACAAAAATGTAATGAAGCCATTTGAACTATCTAAGTACCCTAAAGACAGCTCAGTTCCTAAAGAAATTGTCAATATTGATGTGTTGACCAGAAATCCTTATTCATAGAACATAAAAAGATTTCACTCAAAATCGTATTCCCGTCCAGACATGGTGGCACACCTCTGTAGTCTCAGCTCTTTGGGAGGCTAAGGCAGGAGGATTGCTTGAGTCTAGAACTTCAAGGCTGCAGTGAGCTATGATATCAGGTACCACTGCACTCCAACTCTGGACCCTAGTTCTTTCAAAAAAAATTATATTCCTAAAAAGTTTATTTTTTTACTGAGCAAATGTGTATGCCAGTATATTAATTAAAATACCCTGTAGTAGACAGAGAAGATTTGATAAATTTTCTGCCTTCATGTGGCTTTCAAGATAATAATGTTCATTAAGCATGTATAATAATTTTAATACAGCTAAGATGTATTAATAATTTCTGTCATAAAAAAAGTACTATCTTCTATGGAATTTTAGAATGAAGAGTGGTTATTTTCAGGTAAGATTGTATGTTAAGAACAAAAAGGAATGACTCTGTGGATCAGGAACCATTTGAAGAAGTCCTTCAGGTATATTAACAATTTTAATTTTTAATGTAATAGGTATTGAGTCAATAAGACACAGAAATAGAAAGTCACATAGATAGTTCACACACGAACTAGAACCAAAGCACATAAAGGGCTGCACAGAAGACCATATAATTAAAATACACTAGAGATATCCATTTTTCCCCCAACCCCCACATTTCCTTCTTGGAGAACATACTTAAACCAGAGGACCATGGTTTATATTATACATGACATTGGCCACACCTGGTTTAACCAGATTGGACACAAGATCAAATCCAGGGCAATCACGTATTTTCTTTTAGAAATTCATATTTTTTACAAACAATGATTCCAGATGGTCTGTATGAGCTTTTCGATTTGGATAGCACTTTGAGTAAGGGTTGAAGCAAATAATCTGAGGGCAGATTTATTTGAATCTGTAAAAGCCAGTGTGGACAAAGAGGAGAAAATTAGGTAGAAGCACAGAAAAGAGACCATGTGATCCCAGAAAGAGAGACAGACAGAAGGAAAACTTGCCCTGTTTCTTACCCATATACTAATTCTAGTTGTAGTCCACTAAATCTTATCTGTATGCTTTGCTCTTGTTATGCCTCAGTTCACCCTATTCCTCTTCTATCAGTTTATACTGATTGCAAAAACACAAAAAAAATTTTAGATAACCTAAGCAAAACTTGAAAAGATTGGGGATAAACTAGGTAGCTTAGTTAATGACTGAATGTCTCATTTCAGGAAAGAAACAAGAGATGAAATGAGAACAAAAGCCAAGGCAGTTTGGAGTAACTAAACTGCGGAAGATTTTGACCATTCTGACTGGGTGCTGCTACTAGAGTTACAGGGATCTATTTGATCTATCTCCCATCTCTCTAATCAAGACTCAAAGTCCTGAAAGGGTTGAAAAGGAGCCTAATTTGACTAACTAGATCATGTACTAGTCAAGAGGGTTGTTACTTGCCCTATGGCCAGAGTAGGGCAGGGTATTTTGGTATGCAGTCTACAATAAGGCAACATATAGTAAGAGAAAGATAATTTTCCAAAACAAAACAAAACAAAACTGGAAATAGGGTTGCAGAAGAAAAGTATATGCCAGAGACCAAGGAGCAACAGGCATCTGCCACCATTTCCTATCAATATATTTTAATGACTTAAGCTAAGGTAAGTGAGATTTGATTTTTTTGTATTATAATGAGCCCTGTATAAGATCACAGACTAAGTAATTTTAATTGCATTTGTTTGACAGTGAGGGGATATTGACAAATTTTAACAGCTTAATGGTATCCTATCAGAGCTATGTTATAGGAAGGCTGCATTACATGGAACAAATAGTGGAAGCAATCAGAGGACTCTAATACCTAAAAATAGGAAGAAATAGAATGAGCTTCTTCATTGGGGACTGTAATAGTCTCAGGGAGAGAAAATGAGAGGGTCAACAGAAAGGCTGTAAAGGAGCAGGAGTACAGCTGTTACCAAATCTTCAGGAGAAGACAAATACAGTTTTATATTTGACCAATTTAAGGGGAACAATGGAGAGCAATGTAAGAATAAAGCCACAGAGCATGGTAAGAGGAATTGGTACACACACACACCCCCCACTCCATTTACATCAGAGAGGCACTAAATTAGAGCAAAGTCATTGGAGCCACCATTCCCAAAGTAGAAAATAGACTAAGATTTAAAGAATGTATGACGTTTTACGTTACTGACACACCTTAACCAAACAAACAGAGAATGCGCAGCTTCTCAGTAATGCCACAGAAAGTCATAAGGCTTGAAAGTCAGAACCAGAGTCCTAGTAATAGGGAAAATGAGATTTATACAGGAAACATTGTTTTGCTTCAGATAAAAACTTAGTTGGAGATGCATGCTACTTAGTAATTTAAGTATTGGAGGATGCAGCAAATCTATAGACTTTACCTGTTGGGAACTTGAAATAGAACAGATAATGGCTACTCATCCTTACTCTTGGAGATAAAAATATTCTCTCCTTTCTTTCCCTTACCCATTCTGAACAGTGCAGAGATGCTGATGAGAGAGCACCTGGTGGAAGTATGACATGTCACTCAAGATTACAGAGTGCATTATGGATGCAAAATAGACACCAAGAGGAAATCTTTGTGTTGAAGAAAGTAGTATTTGCCCTGTGGGAAGAGATGAGGGTATGAGTAGGTGGATGCTCAAGAAAAAGAGATAAGTCTCTATGAAAAGGAACTTCTACAGGATAAGAAGCAAGACAATTAAACTTTTGTACCATGAAAGTAGCCAGTAAAACTGAAAGAACAATTCTACAACAAGAACATTGTTCACTTGATGCATACTTATATGGATAAAGAATTAGCATGTTGCTGATCAACATGTACATCTAGAACAACCAGAAAAGCTGCCCAAAATATAAAAAAGATTTATGTTTGAAGTCACTGGAGACATCTCAAGGCAGTGAAGATTTGAGGGCCAAGATCATGTAGAGAAAGAAAGCACACACAAAAAATGAACCCTACATCCAGTGCCACTTTTCCATTGTGGATACATAAATTCCAAAGTATCATCTGAAAATGTGATCAAAAAGTTGTGGCTAAGAAGCTGAGATGATAAACACAATGTTCATCTTTCTACAGGAGATTGAAAAAACAACACAAGCTCATAAAACTGGACACAAAAATATATTCTGTATAACTTCATTTCTACATACAAGGGAAACTATTTTATATAAGGCAACTTATTTAAATTAAGATGTTGAAACTAAGAACAGCTTTTATCTTTGGTGAGTAGAATGAAGATAGTGATACAGAAGCCAGAGACTAGCTTTTGGTATGCTGGAAATAGTATCCTTTTGATCCATGCAGTGGGTTACAAAAGTGTGTTCAGACTGTGATAATTCAAAAAGTTGAACCCTTTTGATCTGTACATTTTTACATACAGGCATACCACAGATATATTGTGGGTTTGATTCCAGACTACCATGAAAAAAGCAATTTGCAACAAAGCAAGTCACACAAATTTTTTGGTTTCCCAGTGCATATAAAAGTTATGATTATACTGTACTATAATCTATTAAGTGCATAATAGCACTTAATAGTCTAAACTTGTACCTTAATTAAACATACTTTATTGCTAAAAATGCTAATGATTATCTAAGCCTTCAGTGAGTCACATTTTTGCCGGTGGAACACTTGCCTTGATGTTGATGTCTGCTGACTAATCAAGTGGTGGTTGCTGAAGGTTGGGGTGGCTGTGGAAATGGGTTGAAATAAGACTACAGTGAAGTTTGTCACATTAATTTACTCTCCTTTCCATGAAAGATTTCTCTGTATCATGCTTTTTATCCACACTTGAACATCTTTCAAAATTGAATTCACTTCTCTCAAACCTTGCTGCTGTTTTATCTATTAAGTCCATGTAGTATTCCAAATCTTTTGTTATCATTTTAACAATGTTCACGGCATCTTCACCAGGAGTATATTCTATACTTTCTTTGTTCATTCATTCATAAGAAGCAACTGCTCATCTTAAAATTTTATCATGAGAGTGCAGCAATTCAGTCACATCTTCAAGCTCCACTTCTAATTCTATTCTTCTTGCTATTTTTGCCAAATCTGCAGTGACTTCCTCCACTGAAATTTTGAACCCTTCATAGTCATCCATGAAGGTTAGAATTTACTTCTGCCAAACTCTTGTTAATGTTGATATTTTCACACCCTCTCATGAATCACGAATTTTCTTAATGGCATGCAGAATAGTGGATTCTTTCCAGAAGTGTTTCAATTTACTTTACCTAAATTCATAAGAGGAATCACTGTCTATGGTAGCTCTATCCTTATGAAAAACATTTCTTAAATAATAAGACTTGAAAGTCTAAATTACTCCTTGGTCTATAGGCTGCAGAATGGATATTGTGCTGGGAGGCATGAAAATAATATTAATCTTCATTTACATTTCCCTCAGAGCTACTGCGTAACCAGATGCATTGTCAATAAGTAGTAATGTTTTGAACAGCAGTTCTTAACAGTGGGCTTATGATGTTCACTAAACCATGCTGTAAACATAAGAGCTGTCACCCAGGCTTTGTCATTCCATTTACAGAGCAGAAGCAGAGTAGATTTAGCATAAAGCTTAAGGGCCCTAGAACTTTTGGAATAGTAAATAGGCACTGGTTTGCACTTAAAGTAACAAGCTGCATTAGCTGCATACAAGAAAGTCAGCCTGTGTTTTGAAGCTTTGAAGCCAGACATTGACTTCTCCTCTCTAGCTATTAAAGTTCTAAATGATATCTTTTTTCAATATAAGACTCTTTCATCCACATTGAAAATCTCTTGTTTTGTATAGTTGAGAGGTGAAGCCAGCTGAACTTCTGGGTCGGGTGGGGACTTGGAGAACTTTTCTGTCTTACAAGAGGATTGTAAAATGCACCAATCCACACTCTGTAGCTAGCTAGAGGTTTGTAAAATGAACCAATCAGCACTCTGTAAAATGGACCACTCAGCAGGACATGGGCGGGGACAAACAAGGGAATAAAAGCTGGCCACCCCAATCAGCAGCAGCAAACCCCTCGGGTCCCCTTCCACGCTGTGGAAGCTTTGTTCTTTCACTCTTCACAATAAATCTTGCTGCTGCCCACTCTTTGGGTCTATGCCATCTTTAAGAGCTGTAACACTCACTGCAAAGGTCTGCGGCTTCATTCTTGAAGACAGCAAGACCACGAACCCACTGGAAGAAACCAACTCCAGACACATAGTCACCATCAGTTATCTCAGCTAGATCTTCTGGATAACTTGCTGAGGTTTCTACATTTGCCCTTGTTTCTGACCATGGTATTTTTATGGTGTGAAGATGTCTTATTTCCTTAAACTTCATGAACCAACCTCTGTTAGCTTCCAGCTTTTATTCTGCAGCTTCCTTATCTCACTTAGCCTTCATAGAATTGAAGACAGTTAGGGTCTTGCTCTGGATTAGGTTTTGACTTAAGGAACTGCTGTGGCCAGTTTGGTCTTCCATCCAGACCACTAAAACCTTCTCCATATCAAGAATAAAGCTATTTCATTTTCTTATTGTTTGTGTGTTCATTGGAGTGGCACTTTTAATTTCTTTCAAGAACTTTTCCTTGCATGCACAACTTGGTTAACAATTTGACCCAAGAGGCCTAGCTTTCTGGCCGATTTCAGCTTCTGATGTACCTTCCTCGCTAAACTAAATAATTTCTAGATTTTTATTTAAAGTGAGAGACTTGCAACTCCTTCTTTCACTTGAACATTTAGAGCCCATTGTAGGGTTATTAACAAGACTGATTTCGATATTGTTGTGTCTCAGAGAATAGTGACTCTCAGAGAGAGAGCAATGAGAGAACAGCCAGTTGGTGAAGCAGTCAGAATACATGAATTTATTGATTAAGTCTATCATCTTATATTCATGTGGTTTGTGGTACCCTCAAAATAATTACAATAGTCATATCAAAGATCCCTGATCACAGAATACCATAATATGTATTATAAAACTGAAAATGTTTAAAATATTGTAAGAATTGGCCGGGCACAGTGGCTCATGACTGTAATCCCAGCACTTTAGGAGGCCGAGGCAGATGGATCACAAGGTCAAGAGATTGAGAACATCCTGGCCAACATGGTGAAACCTGTCTCTACTAAAACTACAAAAATCAGCTGGGCGTGGTGGCATGAGCCTGTAATCCCAGATACTCAGGAGACTGAGGCAGGAGAATTGCTTCAACCCAGGAGGCAGAAGTTGCAGTGAGCCAAGATTTCACCACTGCACTCCAGCCTGACGACAGAGCAAGACTCCATCTCTAAATAAATAAATAAACAAATAATAAAATACCATGAGAATTACCAAAACATGACACAGAGGCACGAAGTGAGCAGACATTATTCAACAAATGACTCCAAAAGACTTATTTGACACAGGGTAGCCACAAACCATCAATTTCTAAAAAGCACAGTACATCTGAAGCACAAGAAATAACGCACAATAAAACAAAGTATGTCTGCAAGTACATTAAACTTCTATTAAACATGTATTAAAATAAGATAAATAATATAAAAACGTGGTCATATCCAACTTTGATTTTATTGTAGAAACTCATATTAATATAGTCTAGTAACTATAGTCAAATCTTGACAATACTTTTGTTTAACATTTTCTCTTGTCTCTGAATAATTTAAAACACCTTGTATTATGGGAACAGGGAGTTACAGTCCTCAGAAAGTGTAGATAGCGAGCATTTAAAACAAATGTAGATAATATCATTTGCAGAAACTGAATAAAAATATACCTAACAAGAGTGAAATTACTCATCATATAGAAGCTATTCATAACAAAGAAATAATTTGTAACTATGTTATTGATAAGACTTCTGTGGATTTTCAACATAGAACATCATTTAAAAATATTTATAATTGAAGAAATGACAATATTTAGAAAATTATAATATTTCTGGTGGGATGAGTTATGACAGTCTTTTTTAATGGCTTAGTAAAACAAAGATGATAAGATATTATGTAGAAATTTACAATCAATAAAAGAGTATGTTATTTGAGTCTAATAATTGTAATATTCATCATCTAGACAGAAATGACCTCTAAATATTGGAAAAGAAAGAATCAAATTCTTGCAGCTTGTGACATTATTTCTTTATGCTGCCACTAACTCCCTTTACTCACCAAAAATTTTCTGTTTTGTGCTTGATTTCTTGAGTTGTCCTGCCCATATTGAATACTGTCCTTGGTTTATAAGTAATTTTTTTTTCAAATATCAGTATCCTCACAAATATTAAGTTAACCAGCTGACATTCTAGATTATTAATTAATGTTCTGTGAATTAAAATTGATCTATTATGAGTGACTGTGGATACAACTGAGTATTGTAAGCATTTCCCACAGCACCTGGGACATTACAGGTGCTCAGTAAATGAGTATTCTTATATTAGAAAACAGGAATGACCAATACTCAATGGAAACTTGTTGTTGACTAACATCTCATTAGTATGTAACAGAAGTGTACTGTTAAGTGTCTTTGAAATATGTTGGGAAAATGCAGAGCAAAATACTAGTGCTTGTTAGTAATCATAGTAACAAAAGTTATTCCTGCTACATTCTACACATGTTTATTAAGTAGGTTTACTGTCCAAGTGCAGGAGACTCAGTAGACAAACATAGTTCTTGCCCCATAGAGTTTAGCTGAAAATTAGCAATCAGCACTCAACAAATGTAAATGTAATATGTGCTGCAAATTGTGCTGTGAAACTATATAATAAAGAATTTAACTTAATGTGAGGATAATATGAGTATGTCCAGACTTAAAGGATGAGCCTAATGTGTCCAGGTTAACATTGGTGGAAAGTTTTTTTTTTTCCAGACAAAGACAAAAACATATGCTAAGTTTACAAGGTGGGAAGAAGTTTGATACATGGGATATGAGGTCAGTGTAGTTCATGAGAAGGAGGAATCACCAAAGAAGACTCAGAATGTGTAGTGAAGGAAAAAAAGAAAACTAGGAAAGTGGGTTATCACTCAGGTTATTAAATATATGCAACATTCGGGAAATACCTATATTGAAAATTAGTCATAGCTTCTCTGGTAAGCAAATGTAACTGAGCACCTTGTATTATTTATTTGCTAAATCTGGCAACCCTGGTTATCAGGTAAGTCCAGAGTAGAAAGTGTCATGGAGGAAATCACCACAATTACAAGTAGTATTTTTGGGGCATTGTGCCAAGAGCTTGGCCTGGATTGTGTAGTTTCATATCCCTGCCTTTGCCAGTTCTAATTCACACAGCTGGATCTACTGATGGTCTAACTTGAAGCTCTTGGATGTCCTCATTAGATAATGTTGAACCAGATGAAAAGTGTCAAAGTAATCCCAACTCCATTAGCCCTTGTGTATCGGAATAGAATTGAGCTTTATACAAGCCCTGAGATCTGTGGAGTGCTGAGGGCATGGGGCAAAATAGGCTAGACACTTTCAATACTCTCTCTGTCCTTCTCACAATCCACCATTATTGACCTACTATCTTTGTGTGATTCCTACTTTGCAGAGAGCAGAATATTATGAGAGAAACATAATGTCCTTCTAAGACTAAGCGTCTGTCCTCAAGCTAGTGCTAGTTTTTGTTGTTGTTGTTTTTGTTTTGTTTTGCTGAATAATATGATCTTACTTCTCAGATCCTCTTAACTTCCAGAATCCCAAATAATAATTTGCTGCCACCATCTTAATCAAAATTATTATAATATTTAACATTTGTTAAGTTATTATTAAATATCAGACACTCTATCAAGAGTTTTATATAAATGGTCTCATTAAATTTCTCAACAGTTCAATAATGTTGAGATCACCTACTTTTTATATACGTGAAGAAACTGACATCCATATCAAGCCACTTGCTGGGGTGAGATAACTGAGACTCCCCAAGAGTTACTTAATTCAAGTTAAAAGTGAAGTCTATTTATTTTCACAGAAATAAAAAAAAAAAAATCTCAAAATTTATATGGAACCACGAAAGACCCCAAATAGCCAAAGCAATCCTAAGCAAAAAGAACAAAGCTGAAAGTATCACTTTGTCTAACTTCAAATTATATTACAAAGTTATAGTAACCAAAACAGTATGGTACTGGTATAAAAGCAGACACATAGACCAATGGAACTAAATAGAGAACCCAGAAATAAAACTGCACATTTATAGCCAACTCATTTTTGACCAAGCTGTCAAGAGCGTACTTTGGGAAAAGGACAGTCTCTTCAATTATTTATTCTTCACATGCAGAAGAATGAAATTAAACCCCATGCCTCATCAAATAGAAAAAAATTCAAATAAAAATGGATCAAATGTTTAAATTTAATATCTGAAACTATCAAACTATTGGGAGAAAATATTAAGGAAATGCTCTAAGACACTGATTTGAGCAAAGATTTCTTAAGACCCCAAAAGCACAGGAGACAAAATAAAAATGGACAAATGAGATCACATCAAGCTAAAAAGCTTCTGCACAGCAAAGAAAACAGTAACAAAGTGAAAAGACAACCCACAGAATGAGAGAAAATATTTGCAAACTGACCCTCTGACAAGTGATTAATAACCAGAACATATAAGAAGTTCAATCAACTCAATAGCAAAACATATCTGATTTAAAAATGGGCAAAAGATGTGAGTAGACATTTTTCAAAAGAACACATACAAATGGCGAACATGTATATGAAAACATGCTCAACATGGCTAATCATCAGAGAAATTCAAATTAGAATTGCAATGAGATATCAGTTAAAATGGCTTGCATAAAAAAGGCAATAACAGATACTAATGAGGAGGCAGAGAAAGAAGAAACTTTGGTGATTTTGGTGGGAATATAAATTGCTACAGCCACTATGGAGAACAGTTTGGAGGTCCCTCAAAAAACTAGCAATAGAACTAACATATGATCCAGCAATTCCACTATTGTCTGTATACCCACCCCCCTCAAAAAAAGGAACTTACTATACTGAAGAAATATCTGCACTTCCATGTTTATTGCAGCACTATTCACAATAGCCAGGATATGGAATCAACCTAAGTGTCCATCAACAGATGAATGAATAAAGAAAATGTGGTGTATATGTAGACAATGGCATATTATTCAGCAATTACAAAATAAAATTCCACCATTTAAAACAACATGGATGGAACTGGAGGTCGTTTCATGAAATAAGCTAGGCACAGAATGACAAATATTGTAAGTCTCATTCATATGTGGGAACTAAAATGTTAATCTCATGGAGGTAGAGAAGAAAAATGGTTCCCAGAGGCTAGGAAGGATGGTGGGTCAGGGGGATTAAATATGGGTTGGTTAATGGGTACAAAAATACAGTTGGATAAAAGAAATAAGATCTAATGTTCAGTAGCACAATAAGGCAACTATAGTTAACAATAATGTTATATATTTTAATGTAACTAAAAGAATGTAATTGGAATGTTCCTAATGAGTAAATAATAAATGCTTGAGGTGATGGATTTCCTAATTATTCTGATTTGATCATTAAACATTATGTGCTTGTATTAAAATATTGCATACATCCCCTAAATGTGTACAATTATGTATCCATAAAAATTTAAAATTGCCAGATGCGGGCCAGGCGCGGTGTCTCACACCTGTAACCCCAGCACTTTGGGAGGCTGAGGCAGGAGGATCACAAGGTCAGGGGATTGAGACCATCCTGGCTAACATGGTGAAACCCTGTCTCTTCTAAAAATACAAAAAAATTGCTGGGCATGGTGGCAGGTGCCTGTGGTCCCAGCTACTTGGGAGGCTGAGGCAGAGGAACAGAGTGAATCTGGAGGGCAGAGCTTGCAGTGAGCCAAGACTGTGCCACCTGCACTCCAGCCTGGGCAACAGAGTGAGACTCTGTCTCAAATAAATAAATAAATAAATAAATAAATAAATAAATAAATAAATAAAATTAAAATACAATTAAAAAAGTGAATTCACTTGACCAAGACCACTCTGTTAGTAAGTTGTTGGTTCAAATTTTAATTTGCATTTGACTGTCAGCTAAGCCAAGTCTCTTAATAAATACTCTATGCTTATTCTCTATCTCTCTCACATTTTTTCCCATCAACAGGCACAATTTTCTCATCATTTTCAAAGCCTGGTTCTAGTCTGTTTACTTGACCATTTGCCCAAAGGTCTCTTTAAGAAACAAGAGCCTGTATCTTCTCAACAGGGTGGTCTTTGTGGCTGAGTGTTCCTTTTCACCATGCCATTTTAGCATGCCTTCTACTCAAATCTGCTCTCATTACCTCAAACTTAGTAGATGTATTGTGCTTCTAAAATATCCACGTATAATTGGAGTTTAGGGTGCTCCTTAATATATCTCCAACTATGTGTGGAATTAGGGGAAATATTATTTGTGTATTTGGATTAGAGATTGTGAATATATTAAAATGTTTGTTTTTTAACATTGGAATTTTTAAAATTTAAATCTTCAATGTAATACAGCAGCTCTTTATCTCTACAAATATGTCATTAACTCTAAGTATAGGCTTTGCCTCACTAAACCTCATTTTTTATGACATCAGTACCTCAGTTTCCGTTTCAATCAGTTTATCAGATCAATAAAGAAAAAAAAAATTACTGACAATACTATTTGGATTGGCAGACCAAATATCCTGCAAGATTTAAGTGAGATTATATAGGCTCTAGGCAATCATTTGAGGAAGCTAAATCTTTATTGGCTTTAGAAAGATGCAAAAATTGCTTAACATTCTCGACTATCAGTTGAAGGACATAACATTTGTTGTAGAATAAACAAAAAAGATAATGCTAAAAATAAAACATCTATTGTTGGACAGCCAAGGGCTTAAGAAGAAATTTTTTTTTCCAGTAAGACCCTTCTAGAAAAAGCAAGAAACAGTTTACTATGCCTGATTTTTGGATAGAAGTGAAACTTTAATATAGGATATGCATTTGCTCTTAATGTGTTACTAGTTTTAGGGGAAAAAAAATAGAAAGCTGATAAATGGAATATTTTCCTATTATAATTTTGTTAAAAAGCTAAGTCCAACATAATGACAAGCTGTCACTTTGGTAAATTAAGATAATAGAAAACTGTGGTGTGCTATTGAAATTAATCTAGGAGCTCCAGAAATGTTGATGTTTTAGATTTAGGGTAACAAAACTTTGTCCAATTAAACTTTATACTATGTAGGACACTTTAATTGCAAGAACAGAAACCCAACCCAAGCTTACTTTATGTTAAAAACAAATGTTTTGGCTCATGTCACTGAAATGCCTATAGCTTAGGATGTGATTGTGCCTAGAGGGCCAAACAATACCTTACGTGCTGGCAGTTTTCTCACCATCTTTAATCTCTGTATTCCTCCCTATTGGATTTACTCTCGGTTAGGCCTTTGCTATGCCACCCTTACAAGCTTCCAGCTCCAATTTTATTTAAAAGAGAGATTCCATTCCCCAACAGTGTTGGAAAAGTTTCTGGAATTGAGGTCATTGTCCCTAACTGGGTAATAAGTCAAACTCTGAACCAATCGTTTTGGCCAAGGAGATATAATTATCAGATTTGTAGGCAGGCTTAGAACCAGGGGTTCATTCAACTCTCATCAAACCAGCTGGACTTAGGGGAAGAGAGACACCCGTGGAAACTGGAATACTATTGCTAGATGGAGCAAGAACTGATGCTGGAGAGACAAAGCCACAAATGGTCACTATAAGCATCAATCATTTCTCATTTTCCTTTCTCTCGTTTCCTTCCTCTGAATAAAACAAAGACTGAAACACCTCTGTTTCTTTTTTCTCTGTATTTACACTTCAATATAGCCCTCACAACTAACAATGGTTCCTTAAATGAGTCATAATGCTTCCATCCTCAGAGTCTTTGTACATGCCAGGTCCCACTGCCTGAAATGTCTGTCTCTCCCTTATTCACTTGGAGTGCTCTTCTGTCTCTTGTTACTACACAGCCAGTTCCATTGATGTTCAGTTTAAATGTCAGTTCCTCAAAGAAGACTTGGAATATAGATTCAGAAACTGTGATTTGTCTATTGCCCTCTTAGATTAAAAACCAAATGAAAGCCTTTGCCCCTTTACACATGAGAAAGCTCTTGCGTCACTGAAAACCAGAAGTAGAGAGCTAATGAAACTGCTGTATTGCATGATTGTAATACTGACTGAGGAAGACATATACTGAAAATGTAGATGGACAGAGGAGAATACAGTCTGAAAAGAGTCAATTATTATGGTTAGAGGGTAATAAATAGAAAAGTTTGCCAAAGAGTGAAAAGTTAGAAAGTTCGTAATTCTACAGTGGGTAGTGTCTGTATGTATTTTACAGTGTTCTGTGGTTGCATTGGGCCAAATATAAGCTGATATGTGAAAATTTAAAAAATTAAAACCCAATAACAATAAAATCATAACATTAAAAGTGACTAGATAATTGACAAATTCAAACAACATTCTGACGACTATTTCTGAAGTGCCCCTTGTTCCGCTTTGAGAATTGAAAAATAAACAAATAAAACCACAGAGCATACAAAAATATACTTAGAATGAAAAAGATCTAGTATTTAGCACAACAGAATGATTACAGTAAACAGCAATCTATTATCCTCCCCCCCTTTTTTTTTTTCAGATGGAGTCTCGCTCTGTTGCCCAGGCTGGAGTGCATTGGCCGGATCTCAGTTCACTGCAAGCTCCGCCTCCTGGGTTCACGCCATTCTCCTGCCTCAGCCTCTCAAGCAGCTGGGACTACAGGCACCCGCCACCACACTCAGCTAATTTTTTGTATTTTTAGTAGAGATGGGGTTTCACCATGTCAGCCAGGATGGTCTCAATCTCCTGACCTCGTGATCCGCCTGCCTTGGCGTCTCAAAGTGCTGGGATTACAAGAGTGAGCCACCGCCCCAGACCTCTATTATCCATTTTAAAATAACTAAGAAACTATAATTGGAATGTTTGTAACACAAAGAAATTATAAATGCTTGAGGTGATAGATACCCCATTTACCTTGATGTGATTATTACACATTGCATGCCTGTATCAAAATATCTCATGTACCCTATAAATATATACATCTACTATCTACCCATAAAAATTAAAAATTAAAAACAAAAGAAAAATTTTAAAAAGAATAAAGGCATTTTTCAGGCTATTTTTGTATTAATTTTCAAATCTGTACTTTTGGCTAAGTTCTAAAATTTTAAATTAACATAATGTTCAGTAAAGTTAATGATGTAAAACCCCATTTTCTTTATATTTGCATTTTTTAGACCAAAGTTCTTTGAATAAAATAAAGGGAACTCTCTTCTTGTGATCTGGGATGCTCTCTTCTGTCCTTGCTTAGCTGACTTCTCCATAACAAGATGTCAGCTCAAATGCCTTTTCTTCAAAGAAACGTTTACCCTGAGTAATTAATAAAAATCCAGCTGCAATGCTCTTACAACTTTTTGCATTTTTTCTCGCTTATCACATATTTTTACTTGGAGACTATTTGTTTTTTGTCTGCGCTCCCTCCCAGGCTGGAAGTTCCATGAGGGCGGTGTCTATGTCTGTTTTGTTTCTCCACAGTATGTCCAAAGTGAAGCCTAGTTCCGAAGAAGGCACTCAATAAATATGTGTGGAATGAGTAAATATTACCCATCCTCAAGACTCAGCACAAGTACCTGCAGCTCTAGGTAGCCATCCTTGATACCACTGCCTTTGAATGTCCTTGTTCTTTGTCTCAGAGGCCTCTGTACATACCACTGTCCTAGCACCTACCACATTGTACTGAATCCATCATTATTACTCTCCCTCACTTCCTAGAGGGTGCCTGAAACAGTACCTGAACTACAAAAGGTACTGGAGTAGAGATTCTGTAATGAATGAATGTATAAGTAAAGAAAATAATGAATATGCCCCTACCTTCACCAGTCTCCTCATTCAGAGGCACACGCAGTGTTATAACCTGGCTGAGGAACCAAGAAGTTCCTCAGCTAAACACCTCTGAGACACACTCTTCAATTGGAAAGATTACTACCCAGAGACAAAAGATGCAGTCATAAAGACCTCATCTTTTAAATTTTTTTAAGGTAAGCTTTTAGAATCCTCACTATCTTCCAAAGTGAGAAAATATTTTTAGTGGCTTGATTCTGAAGTTTGGCAATGTGACAATATAGCAGTGCCGTTAACTACACTTTCCATCATGTGAATGAAGACTAAATAGTTGACGCTTTCCTCGTGAGGCATCGTGATTCCAGGATGATTCAGCTGCTCTTCACATAGTACATTATGTGTGAGTGAGTGACAACATCTGAGGAGCACTGTGACTCCTCTTAAAAAATGCTAATAGATAATCCAAATCACTTCCTCCAGGTCCCTCTCAAGTGAAAGAAATGAGGTTATGTTTTTGACTACTAAGCTCCCTTTTTATTTGGGATTTGGAAGAGGCTCAAATGCCTTTGTGTATAAGAGAAATTTCATGATTAATAAAATGTGCTTTTGTTAGCAGCTAAGAAATTATACCAGTATTGTGTATGTGTGCATGTGTATGACTAACTGGTTAATATGTCAATTTCATATATAGATATATGTTTTAGATATACTATCCACGCATGAATGTTATATACATGTATAATATACATCTGTTCTTTCAATAAATGTGTACTGAGCACCAACCATGTACCAGTCAATGCTCTAGGCCCTATGAGCGGACTATTGAACATAGCATAGAGTTCTTATCCCCATGGAGTTAACATTCTAAGAAGGAAAGACATAATAAACCAACAAAACATTCTAATAAATTTTCAGGGATTGAACAGGATAATACGATAACTAGGAAGGAGAATAACTTCAGATATTCCATTTGTATATATACACATATCTGTAATAGGTAAAATGTACAAAACATCTCAATGGAAATCTAGTACATTTTTTAAAAAAACACAACAGTGTAATAACTTTATTTTTAAGAAATGTAAATAAGAGCTCTTTTAAATTTTTACATTTAAGCAGTCAAATACTTTCAGTTACTCTGTGTATTAAAAAAATCAGATGATTGCCAAATTCAGATTTTTGCAAACCTGCAGAATACTAAAGATAAGATTGCTATTGATATGTTTTAAGGTGGCATTCCTAAATCTAGCTCTGACAAGCATCATCTGAGATGCTTTTGAAAATTCCAGATTCTGGTTGACCATATTCAGATCCTCATAGTCATGATTTTGTGGATGGGACCTCCAAATATTAAGTATTTTAAAATCTCCCAAGTAGATTTAGATAACTGACCAGGTTTAAGGTCTCTTCACCTAAGATGTTCAGAATGGGCATACAATGATTCAGCACAGTGTTTTCTAGATCCAGGTAAGTAAACTGTCACCGAGTGATATGGTTTGGCTCTGTGTCCCCACACAAATCTCATCTTGAATTATAATCACCACGTGTCAGTGGAGGGACCAGGAGGGAGGTGATTGGATCACAGGGGCAGTTTTCCCCACGCTTTTCTTGTGATAGTAAGTAAGTTCTCATGAGAGCTGAAGGTTTTAAAGTATGGCACTTCCTCATTCACGCCTCCTTCCTGCCACCTTGTGAAGAAGGTGACTGCTTCCCATTTGCCTTCTGCCATGATTGTAAGTTTCCTGAGGGCTCCTTGCCATGCTCCCTGTTAAGTCTCCAGAACTGTGAGTCAAAGAAACCTCTTTCTATTGCAGCACTATTCACAATAGCAAAGACTTGGAATCAACCCAAATGTCCATCAGTGACAGACTGGATTAAGAAAATGTGGCACATATACACCATGGAATACTAAGCAGCCATAAAAAGGGATGAGGTCGTGTCCTTTGTAGGGACATGGATGTAGCTGGAAAACATCATTCTCAGCAAACTATCGCAAGAACAGAAAACCAAACACTGCATGTTCTCACTCATAGGTGGGAATTGAACAATGAGATCACTTGGACACAGGAAGGGGAACATCACACACCGGGACCTATTGTGGGGAGGGGGTAGGGGGAGGGATAGCATTAGGAGATACACCTAATGTAAATGACGAGTTAATGGGTGCAGCACACCAACATGGCACATGTATACATAAGTAACAAACCTGCACGTATAAGTAACAAATGTGCACGTTGTGCACATGTACCCCAGAACTTAAAGTATAATAATAATAACTAAAAAAAAAAAAAGAAACCTCCTTCCTTTGTAAGTACCCAGTCGCCTGTAGTATTCTTAAAATCAGTGTGAGAACAGACTAATACACACATCTTGATAAAAATGCAGATTGCTGCTCCCAGCCTTGGGATCCTGATCCACCATATCTAGAGAGCTGTTTGTCTAGCTTTTGTAAAACTCCCTCGAGTATTCTAATCCACAACTACTTTTTTGGAAATCATTGTTTTGAAGAAAATATGTCAGACAGAAAAATTGCCTGTAGGTACAAATATGGTAATTCTTTCAACAAACGTGGGGCAGACTACCAACAAATTTTCAAACAGCTTCTTTTTATAAAAAATGCTACAGAGTATGCCAAATCCTAATGTAGCTTCATAAGAAAATGCTTTTTGGAAGAAACGTGAATAGATGTTTACGATGGCTGAGAGAAATGTATATTTTGCTAGCTAGTTTCCAGGAGCATCTACTGGTTATTGCATGTAAATGAGAACAAAAGCTATAATTTATGCATGCATGAGGAGATTTCAGAATTGCTCTGACATTATTCCTTAAGAGAGTTCTTGGGCATGAAGACCATAATGATGAAGGCAACATTTATCCTGACATGAAACTTCGTGTGCTTTGAGTTATTTCCTCATGTTTGTTTTCCTTTTACTTGGAAAATATAACTCTGTCGTATCCCTTTTCTAGTCATCCCTTGATCCTTACTGAGTTATTATCCCTCTCAATGAATGACTTACACTAGTTGAAACAAAAATTTCTCATCTTGAGTTGAAAACTATGGGAAAGGAAGTGGTTGGAATGGGATGCATGGCTGTTGGTTCAAGTAGAAAAAATAAAGGAAAAATGTGCAGATAGGCAGGTAGGCATGGTTTCCTCATGTTTTTAAACTTTGCTAAGATGACAGACACCATTGTATATTTTTATCATGCACAACATGATTTAAAGTATATAATATATACATTCATGATATATAGAGCATTATATATATACACACACACAAACACACATATATACACACACAAACACACATGTATGCACACACATTGTGAAATGGTTAAATCTAGCTAATTGACAAATGCATTACCTCTAGTTATACTTTTATTAAAAATAGTTACTATTTCTGTGGTAAGAACACATAACAAATATCCACTTTCTCACTTTTTCATGAATATAATATATCACCCTTAACTATAGTCACCTTGCTGCACAATAGCTCTCTTGAAATTTTCCTCTATCTTATTATGTATCCTTTGACCAACAACATCTTTCCATCTCTCTATCTCCGCCAACCACCTCTGTCTCTGGTAACCACCATTATACTCTCTATCTTCTATAATATAAACTTTTTAAGATTCCACTTATGAGTGAGATCATGAGATACTTGTCTTTCTGTGCCTGGCTTATTTCATTTGACATACTGTCCTCCAGGTTCATTCATGTGGTTTCACATTACAGGATTCTTTTCCTTTTATGACTCAATAGTACTTTATTCTGTATATATACAACACAGTTTCCTTATTCATTCACCTATCAATGGAAATTAGGTTGATTCTATGTCTTGGCTATTGTGAATAGTACTTTAACAAACATGAGAGTACAGGTATATCTTGAAAATGCTGATTTCATTTTTTTGTTTTGTTTTTTGGATATATACTCAGTAGAGAAATGGCTGAATAATGTGTTAGTTCTATTTTTAATTTTTGAAAAATTCCATATTATTTTTCATAGTAACTGTACTAATTTACATTTTCTCTGACAGTGTGTAAGCGTTCCCCTTTCTCCACATCAATGCCAATACCTGTTATCTTTGACTTTTGATAGTAGCCTTTCTAACTGGGGAGAGATGATATCTCATTGTGGTTTTGATTTACATTTCCTTGATGTTTAGTGATGTTGAGGATTTTATATACCTGTTGACAATTTCTATGTCTTTTTTTGAGAAATTTCTACTTAGATCTTTTGCTCATTTTTAAATTAGTTTATTTTATTTTTTGCTGTTGAGTTGTTTGAGTTCCTTATCTATTTTGGATATTAACCCCTTTTCAGATGTATAGTTTACAGATATTTTCTCTCATTCTGTAGGTTGATCACTTATTTTTTAACAACATTGTCTTTAGATATTTGTATTTACACTGAGTACAAACTGAAATTGATGTTGTTTGGCTAAATAGCAGAAATTCTTTTTCTCATGTCCAAGAATGCTTGCTGAGAACCATTTATCACACATAATTTTGCAAAATGACAAGAGCATAATGGTTCTAAGTAAAATAGCATTAAGTGACTCTGAAGCATCCACTATTTCCAGTTTTGAACTGAAATGAAGCCAACAGAAACAAACAAGTTTATTACAGGCCTCTGCCAAATGAATAGCAGAAAATAATCCATTGCAAAAAATGAAAAGCCCCTATTATTTTTGCTCATGTCCCTTACAGTGTGCCATCAATGTATAACAAAACTGAAGCCTGATGCATTTAGAAATAATATTTTTATTTTAACACTAATTCAGGCACCTGTACACATCTTTTTACATATATAAACAGACTAAAAGTTAATATTTATCATAATTTGCTCTGTTTTTTGGCACATGTAATTATAACAAGACATTTTGTATAATTCATATTATTACTTGATATTTAAAATGCATGCTCTATGGTGTGTTGCAGGACACTGCTGTATATAATTAGCAGTTATTTTAAAAATATTCAACCAGAACTTTTAAAAAAGCTTATTACTAAATGACAATATAACTATTTTTTTTCCAGTGGCTTGTAACAAAACAGAACGTATTTACAATTCAAAAAGGCATTATTTTGAAAACTATGCTTTCTAAGGTCTAATTTATCCAGATTTAATACACTTTTTCTGGTGACATTTTTCTTCACAAATCAACATCAAACACATCATTCAAATATAATTTCAACCTATTGTCATGTTCTATTTAATCTAATCAGTTTTCCAAATATTAAGGTTGAATATACTAATCACATCATCCTCCTATGTGATAGATCCAACAAGCAAAGGAATCTTACTGGAAACTTTCTTATACATGCAAAAGTATCAGGCCTTCTATTAATTTATTTTAAATGCTTTTCAAATTCTACCTTGAAATCCTTGGCAAATTTTCAAAAATCCTTCTTTATTTGATTCTCTCCCCCCCCCCCCCCCCGCCACTCCTTCAAGGCTCCCAAAAGTCTCAGAATGAAAAATGAAAAGCTGCAGCATTAACTTATACACACATTAGCTCTTACCACCTATATTAGGGCATTGTTTCATCTGTTTTATCAGGTGTAGAATGGACTGAAAGTTAATTGGAAAAGTATTTCAGAACAAAAAGTGGCAGTACAAGGTCAGTTTTTGCAGACATAAAGTTTCATATTTTTTATTGGAAAAAATGCTCAATTGAAGAAAAATTGTCTAGTTTTTAAAAAACAGTAGGGAAAGATTTGTCTATGTAAAACCTGGTTATGATATGTGAAAAAAATAAAAATAAACTTTCTGCAGATCCACTTTACTTAGCTGGTTAAGAAGTATTTGTCACTATAGCCTTCAAAAGCTCTTTACATGAGCTTGGTCTATTTTTTCTAAATGTCCTCCATAACATTTTTTGTGTCGAGACCAGGGACTGCTCTCTCCACCTTCCAAAATCCTGGACATCTATTGACATTATGTCTAAAACCCTTCTCTTTGAGTTACCTTCCATGACTACCTGGCTGAATATTTTATATGTTACTGACCCTTAGAACTTAATCCGCATTTATTATCACTGTGTATATTTTTGTTCTACCTAGTCATCGATATTGTAACTTTTTGAGGCCACAGATATATCTGATTTATCTTTGTAGCTTCTAGAACATGATTGACTTGAATGGATTTGAATAAATATGGCCCATTAAATCTATGGAAGGAGCACAAACTTTTGGTTAAAAAGCTCCTGATATCCAACATCTAGGTCTAATCCAAATACATGGGTATGTGCAGTCATAAACCAAGCTCCCTCTTGAAAACAATGTTTTCAGTTATTACAATAAAATCAAATGTTGGAGTGTTTCAAACTATTGTCAAAATGTCATTCAATCAGATGAAAGTAGAATCAACAAGGAAACAACAGATGGAGGAAATAAAATATACCTAAAGTTTATAAAATTGTTTTGAAGTGATCTTTAAAATTATAATATACTATAAAAATAATCTATGAAACACTAGTCAACTGTCATGCAAATAGTTCCTTTTCTGGCACAATAGTAATGGTGGTTATTATTTCTTTAGTATTTGCTATCTGACAAATACATGCTAAGCACATTAGATTTATTGTTTCGTTTGTTATACAGTGGTCCCAAATCACTATGTATCACTGATTCATAATAATCCTGTACCTTATTGTAAGCATGACCATTTTAAAGATGAGGAAACTGAGTGTGACAACAGAATTGTGCACTTACTGTATATGCCTCTCCACACTTCCCATTGCACCTGACTGAAACTGAGGTTATGTGACTAGCTCTGGATAACTATGTGTGGAATTAATAGGTATTACTCAATGTACAGTATATAGCATGGATTTGAGTTTGCTAAATTCTTTATTCCCCGGGAATGAGACTTTGAGATGATGATAATGATATCAAAATATTCAAGCAAGCTTGGGGCGGTGGCTCATGCCTGTAATCCCAGTACTTTGGGAGGCCAGGAGAGCAAGACCATCCTGGCTAACACAGTGAAATCCCGTCTCTACTAAAAATACAAAAAAATTAGCCGGGAGTGATGGTGGGCGCCTATAGTCCCAGCTACTCCAGAGGCTGAGGCAGGAGAATGGTATGAACCCAGGAGGCGGAGCTTGCAGTGAGCCGACATGGTGCCACTACACTCCAGCCTGAGTGACAGAACGAGACTCCATCTCAAAAAAAAAAAAAAAAAAAAAAAAAAAAAATTTGAAGCATTCTGGCTTGCTTGGTAGTCAAATGTGGCGTTCAGATTTCAAATGAGGCATGGTCAGTGATCTGCAGTTTGAATGAGCAAGAAATATATCTTTGCTGTGTTAAGCTACTGGCATTTGGGACCTAAGTTGTTACCACAGTATGACGTAACCTACTCTAGCAAATACACCAGGACTCCAAATTTTGTTTTATTTTAGATTTTTTTAAAAAGTTTAGTAATGTTGATAGAAATTTATTTTATGCCAGCACTTACAGTCTTTCATAATATGCTTCTTATAGAAGAGCAAGTCCAAGTGGTTTCTCTGGAATATAATTGCTTGTGTCATACGTGCAGCATCAACAAAACATCACTGGCTTTCTTTAGTGGGACCAGTGAATGGTATCTAAGAAAGGTCATTCTGTGGAGATCGGATATGAGAGAAGCAACTGCTCCCTGAGGTGGTACTTTATCCTAATCAAATCCCCTCTCTGGGAAATACAAATTCTAGGTACACAGGAAGAAGTGAGCTAGGGGAGTTTAGCTCCAATTTTTTAGATAATACTGAGCTCAGGCTCCAATTCTCCATGAGATCATTTATATGAGC
The DNA here is from genome assembly GCF_003255815.1 of Theropithecus gelada. Taxonomy (NCBI): domain Eukaryota; kingdom Metazoa; phylum Chordata; class Mammalia; order Primates; family Cercopithecidae; genus Theropithecus; species Theropithecus gelada. The sequence goes on from NC_037673.1 coordinate 160,305,765, forward strand.
TTGGAAGTCTGAGATCCAAAATAAATGTCAAGCTGCCAAGGATGTTTCCCCAGCTATTTTCCTTTCCATGTGTCCTTATAATAAATCCATAGCAACAAAGACAATCTGACCTTGTCTTTTCTTGGAAATCACAAAGAACTTAATAAAGACATTTATTTCTTTTTTAAAACAGCATGTTTTCAAAGGCTGGAATGATACTGGCATGTGCATTACCCTAAGTGTCCTACAAAATTGTAACCTAGGTACGCTACACTTTTAACAAGGTGTTTCACAATTACATTTTCTAAAATGGGTATCAATTTGTAGTTATTTGCAAAAATTGCAATCAGCAGACTCCAAATTGTTATGAATTGTGTTGCTTTTCTAATTTTTAAGTTTATGTGCTCTGTGTGTGTGTGTATGTGTGTTTGTGATCAGAAACTCAGATTGCTGCTGTCTCTTTTCACAAGAAAGCCCTGTTTATCATTAATAAGACAACTTTGCATGCAAAAATTTTGCAACTAAAATGACCTAGAAGGACAAGTGCTTTTCAGTACACTAATTGCTTTTGCCATGAGGAGAAATTAATACCTTGTAGCTGGCTTTGCATTTCCTAAGCTACATATGTAGACATCCACATCCAGGAGGAAAATTCATTTTAATGTGCTTTGTAACTTTCATAAATGATTGCCTAGTGGAGCTGCAGGTCCCACTGGGCCTTGGGTATGGTACAGCACGTGGACTTGTAGCTGTGATATTATTATAGATGTGTGACTGCTCAATTGAAAAATACTGCGAAGAGGGAGAAGAAGTCAAGTTTGATGACCATTGCAAGCTAAAATGTTAATTTAGTATGTTTTCTAATGTTTAATTAATAATATTTGGTTTCTTAAAACATCTAGGTAAAAATTATAGATGCCAAGTCCTCATTAAAATGATGAGCATGATGGTTGTCTTAGTACATTGTCTTCTGTTATAATGCTAAAGCCTGAGTAGTTTATAAATAATAGAAAGGTATTTGGCTCATGGTTCTGGAGGCTGGGAAGTCCAAGAGCATGGCACAGGCCTCTGGCAAAGGCCTCATCACATGGCAAAAGGGTACAACGGCAAAAGAGCAGAAAGGTGAGGGAACAAGTGAGTGTCAGAGACAGAGAGAGAAAATTAAGAAATTTTCATTTTTCTAATCAGGATCTTACTCCTACAATAACTAATCCACTCCCTGGATAATGGCATTTAACCATTCATAAGGGAAGAGTCCTCATGACCTAATTACCTCTTAAAGCACATGAGATCAAGTGAGATATCTTAGAGAGTGTAGAGACTAGAGAAAAGCAGGCTCAGTGCAAACCTCAGACACACACTAGAACTAACATGGTCAGAGGGCCCCCCCAAAAACAAACAAAAAACCCCAAAACCCAGAAAGAATTATCCACAGTAAGAAATAGAAGAAGAGATAGTTTAATGTCACAGGACCCAGGAGAATAATGTGTTTTAGGGGAGAAGTAGTTGTTCTAAATAGTGACAAACAATGTACAGAGATCAAGTCATATAATGCCTGAAAAATGGCCATTGTATTTAACATTTAGAGACTTGTTCCTATCTTTGTTGAGATCAGATTCAATAGAATGGTAAGGGAAGAAGACAAATGATCATGTGTTTAATGTTTGATGTACAAGAGATAAACAAGTAGAGACATTCTCTCAAGCAAGTTAACCCTAAAAGAAAAGAACAAGAGATGCTGCTAGTTTGATAGGGATATTAGGTTAGAATATATGAGAGAGATATATATATAAACTCACACATAGTTTTGCAAAATGACAAGAGCATAATGGTTCTAAGTAAAATAGCATTAAGTGACTCTGAAGCATCCACTATTTCCAGTTTTGAACTGAAATGAAGCCAACAGAAAAAAGTTTATTACAGGCCTCTGCCAAATGAATAGCAGAAAATAATCCATTGCAAAAAATGAAAAGCCCCCATTATTTTTGCTCATGTCCCTTATAGTGTGCCATCAATGTATAACAAAACTAAAGCCTGATGCATTTAGAAATAATATTTTTATTTTAACACTTATTCAAGAGTAAAATATGGTATATATATGAATATATACCATATAGGTTGGCGCAAAATAATTGCGGGTTTTCCCATTACTTTCAATGCCAAAAGTGCAATTAGTTTTGCACCAACCATATGTGTATACCTATATATATGTATATCCACACACACACATACACATATATATGTATATGTATATATGTGTGTATTATATGTATCATGTCAAAAATATACCTCATATACAATATAAATTATATATAATATAGGTATTTGATATTTAAATTGTTCTTTTAGAAAGAAGTCAGTAGAAGAAGAGATATAAGATAAAAGAGGAAAAAGGAAATGTTAACAGATAATTGGGCACAGAAGGTACCAAATTCAGATATATAGAAACTAGTTTACCTTTTTCTTTGCATTGAAAAATACAAAGTTTGCATTGAAAAATTACAAAAAGCAATACTGAATATGCATATATCTAAATGTTTTAGCTCAGCTTAGATGATCATCCCATCCTTGATTCTTTGTCTTCAAACTTAAGATTCTGGAATCAGATGTTAGGACAGTCATTCATTGAATGGTTTTACCTGGCTTTTTGAAAGAATTAAAAATATAAAGAAGTTAGGTAAGTAGCTTCTTTGCCACACTTTTGTTATCAGACTGAAGGGGAGTCCACTCTTCTGGCACAGTAGGGCCATGTATCCACACAGAGGTTTGCAGGGAGCGAAAGGAGGGTGTTTGCAGTGCACCACGCAAGGTAAATTGGGTAGCTCAAAGGTAAGACCCACTTTTCCCAATGGCTTGCAGGTAAGGATTTTTAATAGCAGGGAGGCAGTTAAAGCAACCTCATAAATCAATACATAGAAGCTATACATTGATTTGACCTAAAAAGACAAGACATCTCAAAGCAGGGGCTTACAGGTCATAGGTAGATTGAAAGATTTTTCTGATTTTCTATTGGTTAAGAAGGTGAAGCTTTGTCTAAAACTTTGGGTCAGCAGAAAAGAGTGTTAGCTCCGACTGTAGGGGTGACTTCCTCCAAACCCCTCAGGAAGAATTTCAGAACAAAGAACAGCTATCAGAGGTCAGTCCTCAGTTCCCCTATGTCTGAGGTCTACCTGCCAGTGAATCTCTGTGGTGGGGGGGTCCAGGTTTCTGAAAAACAACTCAGAAACATACGTTATACGTAATCTTTGGTTTCTGTAGGGAACATCTCATAATTCTAACCTCCATGGCTATTGTTTTAAGCTACTATTACCTTCTTGCTTCTAAAGTTACTCATTTACTTCTTGGCACTAGTTAGTTGCTTAGTCAGGTTCCCTTGAAGGAACTCAAGATTTTCCTTTATTTCCATGCTGGTTGGGGAGTGTTGCAGGGTGCCTGGCAGACCCCTTAGAGGGTATCCCTGCTCTGTTTCACTTTTACAACTTGTGCACAGATACATATGGTTCGTACAGGAAAATAAGTGAAGCAATAGTCCCAAATTGTGTAACTTTAACATTTTATAAGGTTCTATGGAAACACCACACAAAATCTATCTCTTTCCATTTTTCTTTCTATCTATCTATCTATCTAGCTAGCTAGCTAGCTAGCTAGCTATTCCCATGTATTTTTTTGTGTGTTTCAGATGAAAGGTTTAATTATGTAATTTCTGTGTAATTTACAAGTGTATTTGTGTTTATTTAGTAAATCTGTATTCCGTATATATTTTTTTCAAATTATGTGGAAATATATATTTAGTCAAATAAAGACGATAGGGATGAAACCTTCAACAGAACCTTAGAAAATATACTTGAGGAAGTTACTCTATTAAAAAAATATAAATAGGCAGATGTCCAATTATTTAGTTGATTTTAGAAATATAGTTTCCCCTCTAGGCAAAAACATCATTTGGATTCTGAATTAAAGCTCTCAAGTACAGAAGGATTAAATATAGAAGAAAATTGATTAGATTTTTATACAACTGTCTCATAATCCAATTCACCAAAAATTATACAGTGCACAATGACCATTTAATTTGTGAAGAGCTCATTAATTTCATTGTTGTTTTAACCAATGTTCAAAGAAGACTTTGAAGGTATTGCTGCTATGTGGCTTTAGGCCGTACATATCCACATTCAATCCCAAAGGCATTTTATAACAGATGGAAATAAAAATGACATGGACTTACAGTAATCTGAAAATGACTTTATAGTCTGGTAAATTTATACAACATTTTCACTTAAAATGAAGAATTTTTAGAAAGCAACTTATTCATTTTTAATTTTTTCATGTATCTTCCCTTGGACAGATGGAAAAAAGCCAAACAATAATTAATAATGTGTCAATGACATAATGGAATTCTTGCTTAAACAAATTGACTAAATAATGGCTCACATTTAGAAAAATTGATTTTTAAGTAGTCTATTTACAGTCTTCATTTATATTTTAAAGGCATTTCTTTCAAAGATTTTAAACACTGTGTATTTGGTTTGTTAGGTAATGCAATGTATTATGTTTTGGCTTTAGGGCAAACAAAATAAACATATCAACTACTCTAGAAAGAAGAGCTTTAAGAAAAGTGAGAGAGAAAGGGACTGAGAAGACTGCTGAAACTTCTGAGAAAAAAAAAAAAGGATCTGGCATATTCTAGCATCTTCCATCAGGGAAGCCATAGAGAAAGTCAGAAGAGCTTAGGGCAGGTGAAATAATGCCTACAATTTCCTCCTGCTGTGAGAGGTGTGCAAATTAAACTTCACTGTCTTCACAGGTAAGGGTAAAAGGCATTGCAAAGCCAGCCACCCCTCCCTACAGGAAAATTCATGACACTGAATTCTAGGAGCTGCTACATACATGAAACTCTCCAGACCCTACCCACAGAAATGAAGAAGTGACCCCAATATTGCATGAAATGTGTTCCTCGCAAGAAAACTACATCATACTATAGTAGCTGACTCTACTATTCTGAAAATGAATGTTTCTTGATTATGAGTGAATTTAACCCTCTACCTTTACAACAGAAATAGATAAGTGACTTGAGCCTTATTTCATCCTTCATGGCACATTAAGGCAGAGAAAGCAAACCACAAATCTCCCCATAATTAAGAAATTAAGTTCTATGCAAACCATACAAATTCCTATAATCATCTTCCACTTAACTTCGAATGTGGAGACTTGACCTTAGCACAGCAAATTTTGGGTTGATTTCCCTCTCAGCAGCTGCCTCTTTTTAAATGACTCACCAGGCTTATATATCATACACTTGTTTAAAAAGAGTCTTGGCCTTAATTAGCACGGGTACAATTCAATAGCACATGTAGTAATTGTCCTGGAAGTAAAAGCTTAATGTCAACTAAAGTGACAAATCATAAACATCAGGTCAGCCAGATGCACAAGTTAGCAAAAGAAAAATATTTTTTCAAAAAAACATGTTACCCTCTGGAACCAAAATGCCATGTGATCTTGCCGAAGAAGTAGGTTATGTGTTCATATGTGTTTGTTGATTTTCTTGTTCGTTTTGAGGCAAAGGGACTAAGAAATCAGTGATATTTTTCTTCAGCATAGTTTATATTTACATACTGTATTTACATTTGGAGGGAAATTAAATTTTCAGTAGAAAGAAACTCCTACATACAGGATTATAAAAGGGTAAAAGGAATACATATGAAGCACCAGACTTCTTAGGTCGAGCACAAGAGAAACCTGGGCGATTTAGGAAGTAGAAACAATTGAAAATCACTTTCGGCCACGAACTGGGCAAGACTCAATTTCCCAGAAGAAAAACCTGGGCTGGAGTTTCATACCCATCTGTTGGCTGGTCAAGCAGCCAAAATTATACCTTTTGTATACTTTTGCATACTTCATTCAAAGGTATACAAAAGGTAAAGTAGGGAAGTTATAATTGGATATCTGGCCTGTACCTTACTGATATCCTTAGTACATGTATTTTCTGCTAAAATTATCAATAGTTTCTTTTCCTTGCTATTTCAAAGGCAGACTAATCTGCTCTTACACCATTAAGCCTATGCTGTACCTGCCTACAGTGTATCAGGTCCCACATAGTATAAACTGAAAATTGATAATTAAATAACCTTAAGTTATTGAACTCAGCCCATGCTAACATAAATAGGAAGGACAACTGAATTTTCAGTCCAAGAAGAGCTATGCTAGATGCATCTGGCTAACAGCATTTTTTCATGAAGCGATTTGTGATATTCTACAGGAAAGGAAAGATAGATCTTTAGGCAGAAAAATATCCTAGAGCTGACCACCCACCCATGTCAGCCCTACTGTTCACCACTGGAAAGCAATGACAACTGTTTGCAAGTTGACCATAAAATGAAATTTAAGTTTGGCTGCCTTCTTTCGTCATAATACCCCGGCACACTCGCTTCTATTTGTCTGATTATTCCCTTATCCACTGCAGAGGAGAGGATTACTTTATTGCTAAGACATGAGGGAGAAAAGAAAACCTTTCTTGAATTTAGAGGACATTAAAAACTCCTCGTAGCATCCTAGAGAGGTTGTATTTTGTGTTGGAGGGGAAATATACCCGCTGATAATTCTCCAGATAATGTGTCTACGCAATGATTCAAAAATGTTTGCAAAACAAAATAGTTATAAACACATAAGATATTTGAATGTGTATTTCTGGACAACATGCTATGCACAAATGTTTTGATTCTTTAAAAAGTAATACTTTACTATTTTAGTGCAACAAAGGAACTCACAGTCTATTAAACTTCAAAAATTGCTTCTAATCCAGAGCATTCCCTGTGACTTTTTAAATCAATTTTAATGTATATTTATTATTAAGGGTAACAAAGTAGCACAGTTTATTTAAAACACAATAATAGGCTTATTAAACTTTGGTAAATTGCTTGGGGATTCTTCAGAGAGATTTATTTTTGCCTAAAATAGTACCCTCCTTCTCTATAGAGTCTCATGAGCTTTTTATCCCCTGACTGGGATTAGAATTCTTTCTGCTGCAGTAGAGCTACATTCAAAGTGTGTTGTCATGAACAGCCAGTGTCCCAAGATAATACACTGAAAAGGTCACTGAGATGTCTTTGGGATTGCAAAAGAATATGGCAGGAGTGAAGCAATTGACTTCTAAGAGAAATCTGGCTATTTTGTGTCCACACTGTTTTTTATTCACTTGATCATAAACATTAACACTGCAGAAATATTTTATTTTTCTTGACACCTCTTGCAACACCTCTCCTCCTGAAAAACACACACATTTTCATCCCGATGAAGCCAGTTTGCTAATCAGCCAAGGTGCACCAAAAAGTCAAGTGCAATCAGGTATTAAGAAAGAAGCTATTAGGGAAAAAGGTATTTAAGAATCAGAAGCAGAAGTCATATTACATGTAAATGCTTCTGTCTCTAAACTTAGAAGATTTTTCTTTGTGACATTTAATTTTTGTTCTCATCTATATGACTCTTCTGCCCTTCTAATTAACATTTTGCATTAACTGCCAATCTCAACCTCTTCTATTGGTTTATGTCAATATGAAGCTAATTCCTTTCAGCAAAGTAGGTCTTGAAGCAATTCTAATGAATCATAGTGAACTCTAAAGATATGACTTGTTTAGACACAAGTCAGTATGTTTTTGTTCAGTTTCTCAATTTTTAAAATAGAAACATCACTTTTTTATGCACAACTGTTTAATGTGGTCAAATCAAGGGATGTTGCAGGTGAACCTTCTGTTCCAATAACTTTCCAAAGTAATGCATGATAATAATTATTGAGACAAATAGACTAAAAGACCATTCTCACATTGACCTTTGGTAACTAACTTTAGATCATGCTTACTGGTTTTAAAGATTCTTCTATAAAAATATCACTAGGAATGGGATTAAAACAGAGATGGCTCCTACAAGAACTCATTTCTACCATGACCCTGACAATTTAAACCATACAGAAATATAATTAATCAGCATTGGGAAACTGTTCAGGATTATAAGATCAAATGAAAATTGTTTTCCTCTAAAACAGGGTTTCTCAACCATAACAGAATACAAAAAACCCATGAGGAGTTTTTAAGAAAGTACTCACGTCCAGATCTCAGTGAACGAACTGAACAAACAAAAGTCAAGATTTTCTGGTGACGACACCCACACATTGGTATTATTTCAGAGTTCCCCAGGTGCTGCCAATGTGTAGCTAGGGTTGACTAGAAAGGACAATGGACACACACACACACACAATCCCCAAAGTAGTCATTTCAAGATTCCAATGAATCGGATTAAAATTTATTCCCTGAGTTTCTAAGAGTCATAGATAGAGATGTTCCCTAAACTATAGTGGCAAAATTTCTCCTGGATATTTTGCTGAATAAGAAATGCACACATTTTCCAAACTACATTAGGTGGCTGATAAAGATTGAAAAAGACTTCAAAGAGGATAGAGTTGAGCACAGCATTCCTCAGTTCAGAACTATTGGGGGAAATTCATAAGATTTCAAGAACCAAGAAATTTGTTTATCAGAAATGAATTCTTTAATACTGTGGTTGCTGTTATGTTTTTCTTAACACTGCAAAACAAATTTATGGGAGGCCATTGTTTTAGGCTCCTGCACTAGGCCCCATCAGACCAGCTACACCTGAATGGAATCACTTGTATAAAGTGCCATGTAATGAACTGGAATTACTTTTCCCCAAATCCATAGATTCCAGGAAACATGAGTCATTGTAACAAGGAAGCCCACATGTGTTTTAACCCCATAAGGAAGGTAACTTGGAATTGAGCATTCCACTATTTGTTTTCTGTTTCTGCTTTCTTCAGTTCTTTTCTGCCTATAAAGCCAAACTCCTCTGCTTAGCTCATCAGAACACTTACTCTATTTTATAAAATAAAATGTTGCCTGATTGTAGAATTATAAATAAAATCCAGTTAAGATCTTTAAACTAAATTTATTGTCATTTTTTTATTTTGACAATTCTTTCAGATATTTTCCAAATAATTCTTACAATGCTACTTAAAAAATCATTATCCTCTTGGAGGTCATCTAAGTTAAATATTAATTTTTTTGTCATTAAAAGAAATCACAACATGATCTTTTACTTGTTATTCTTGTGGGTTGTTTTTTCTTCCATCATGAATTTGTCATCAAACTGAGGAATTTTCTGGATGTAATATCGTTTATTACCTCAGTTGATTCTTCATCAATTTAGAAGTCCATGTTTTAGCAAGTGCATAATCATTCTCTCTCTCTCTCTCTCTCTCACTAATTATTCTCCATTGTGTACCACTAGTATTTGTGTCTTCCTGTTCACCACTGCCTAAATTCTCTTCTTGGATCTGAAGTTCTATCATATTGGTCTTTGTATTGGATCTTTCAGGTTTGTTAGTGTGGGTCAAGAAAGTGAAAGTGTTTTCAATTATGTGTGGTGAATCTTTTAAGAATGTGAGCAGGAATACCAATAAAGATAATCGGGCCTAGGTGGCCCAGATTAGTCCAATTCACAGTAAAACAACTCACGGGTAGGAATGTGCTGATTAGAAAACTACCAGTGAACAGTTATACATACTTTTTCACATATTATCCTAATGTCTTCACATCCCGCTAACTCTTGAATGCACTACCCAATTTGTACTGACTCCTCATCCTCTTCTGTACACATGGGAAATATAATTCCTTAAAATCTCTCCCAGGTTATATTTTTGGAACTTCCCTGAACTTATATTGACTTACAAATAATATTCCAATTTTGATGCTGCTGATGCCCCTCACTTATGCTTCAGTTCTCATACTCCACAGCATTTCAACAATCTCTAACTAAATGAGATGCCCTTTAACACTGGGTTACCCACACAGTGAAGTACTCAGCATCTCAACGAGTCCTTCTAAGTGATTAAAACTTTTAACTAACAAACCTTATTTCCCCCCCGCCAAAAAAATTACTCATTTTTCTTGATCACATCAGGACCAGTCACCATGCAGTGTTCAAGAATCCACTTGTCTGAAGCTCATGTTCCATTGTGAAGTCTAATTTATTGAGTTGGCCCACATATTCCTTTATACCCTCTTTGCAATAGGAATACCATTATCTCCTGTCTCCCCAGCCCACAGTACAATAGTCCAACCTATTTCTGTTCAAACCTGTTGCTAACACAGTTTAAGCCATTTTCCCCATGTATGGCATTAGATGCAAATCATTATTACAGAGTTGTTACGGGTTGCTTAGCTCTAAATTTTAGTTAATGTGAGTCTGATTTATGCTGCCAGAAACCCTGCCACATATGATATTCTCTCAAGCATGATGGGAGCTCTTTAAGAACAAGGATTAGGTCTTCAATGCTTGACTTCTTACTACAGTTCAATAAAGGTTATTGGACAATTACACAAATAAAATGTTGTAGGATTACTAAAAGGTAGAAAAAGGTTGGGAATACCTAATACAGACTCTTCTTTATGTTATAGAATTCTTTTTAAATTGAGAACCAGATTTTTCTCTTAGCTTAAAAAAATGCCAAAGATATTTAAAAATTCATAAAGCCATCCTTATCCCCTAATTCCTCACTCAACATAGAGTCCTTATTGCTCTTGACTTCCCTTGGAAGAGCATTTCTGTGCTACAGCTTGAAAAGTGCACTTATCCCAGTAATAAAGGTTAAATCTATCTCAAGGAGCAGCAATTCTGCATAGGTAGGGTCACATGGAGGGATGACATGCTGTGTAACAGCTATCTGGGTCAGAAAAACATGGGTGGTGGTAATGGAATTATTTTTTTTTCAATCTGATTTCTGAGTCCTAAGACTGAAAAAGTAAAGAACACAGCCTCTCTTCTGAGTAAATGTAATGAGTTTTGAAGCCATATTAAAGTTTCATTCATTAGATTTGTTTGTCTTTTGTGTCTTTTTCTAGGGAGAATGGGAGGAATAATGTTTTCTCATATTATAGAAAAAATAAAAATAATTCCCGGCTTCATAGTGCGGTTGCAGTTTCAGAACTCCACTTCAACACACAGGCAACATAATTGATTTTTAAAACTTCAGGGCCTAGCACAGTGTCCTGCACATTTCTATTTTCTTTTACTCAGTAAATATTGAGCTTCTAGTAAGTGCTCAGTAAATATCTATGATAGTCTTATAAATCAAAGTGATCAAGAAGGTAAATAAGACTGTGGAATAATAAATGAAAAGATAACGTCACTACACTATGAATTTCTTCCAGGCAACAACCATTTAAAAATACCTAGTAAAGTTGCTGGCATATCAAAAGCACTTAATAGTATTTGTAGAAATAAGTTGATAAATCGTGGCATAATCAGAAAATAAGACCTAAGCCAAGAAATGAAGACAGAAAAATTAATTTTATTAGGAAATGTATGCATGATATCACTAAGGAGTAGGAGCCCTTGAAGATGAACATGGATGACCCAGTGTGTAACATGAACCTACACTTTTTGGAATTGTTCAAGAACATGAGCCACTATGTCTCTTCTCTCGCCCATCTTACCATTTGGTGTTAAAAGCAAGAAGACACAAAGGAGTATTTGCTTTTGTCAAAAAGCGAGCACAGTTGCATACGGTACTGTAGAAGAATTTAAGACAGTGTCAAATGAACAATGCAGACACACTTGAGTACAGAGGAATGTGATTACTTTGGGTTTCTTCAAGATGGTAAGACTTGGGCTATTCTTATTTAATTATCCAAGTATTTTTTCTAAATGTAAGTTCTTGGTAAACATCCATCTTTAAGAATATAAGCAAAACTTTCTGTGAGAGAAATACCAATTCTCTCTCTCTCTCTCTCTCTCTCTCTCTCTGTGTGTGTGTGTGTGTGTGTGTGTGTGTGTGTGTTCAGAAGTACAAATTATATTTTACATGTTGATCAGAATTTGTTAACCTGCAAGAGGATTTACAAAACAAGGATATGCTTGTAAAAAATCACGGATTTAAACACTTTGACACAAGTAGACTTGTAAAATAGTTGGTAACTTATAAACCAAGCCCTAAAATTATTCACATTTATTTCATCTATGATTACTTTGTGACAACTATATTGTAAAATGTCTAAATATTGGTACGATTACCAGATTTTGTTTTGCTTCCCAAATAGCCTCCAGCATGATGCTGATGAATTTACTAATTTATATAAAGAGATGAATCATTGAACAATCTTAAATTATCTAATATGATTTCTAGGTAAGCAGAGATTAAGAAACTTATTTTAAAAGTCCAAGAAGTAGAAAAAGGAATACTCACTTTTCTGCAATTAAAATCAAAGAAAATTTTTCATAAGTTGTCTGTGAAAAGATTCTAAAAATGTATAGCTTCTGCTGGCCTAACACACATTAAAAAAGAGAGAGATGGAAATAGATAGTATCGTTCAGCATTCAGAAGCTTGAAGTGTATTAGGTTATTTGAAACTCTGCTCTTAGCAATTAGGCCTTTGGGCATACAAACCCTTTGAAAAATCAGATAATTGCAGGTTTGAATTTTTTAAAAAATGCTTTATATGTGGTTAAAGCAACACTCAATTGATCTACTTCATAACCTTTGGGGGAAATAATTTTTAACAAAAGGGCAAGGATTAAGCATTGAAAGAGGTAGAAGAGTCACATAGAAGTTAGTCAACTCAGCACAGAAGGCAAGAATCAATTATGTAAAAAATTGCCCTTAAATTACCTGTAAAATACAGTGCACATAATTCTGTGTACTCAACCTAGTCCATAAAATAATTTGCTTACTAAAAGTTGAGAAACACTGAAGTAGACAAAGGAAAGAAAAATAGAAGATCTCTATGCAGATGTATAAAAATCTAATCATTTTGCTTTAAATACAATTATGAAGTTCCTAGAGGTAAGAGGTGGAGGGTGAGTGAAGGATTCTGAAGTGTTTGTCCTTGCACATTGGTTGACCAGTTTTAATATTGTCTTCATATCTGAATATATTTAATAGATTTATTAACTGTTGTAAGAGTTTAAGTTCTAAAGTAAATACATAATGTAAATCTACTAGTATAGGACTCCACTGTATCACAGAAGGGCCCTTTGCTTCCAAACTCTCCCCTATTGCCCTTTCAGCATACCTGATTATCACAAATAACTTACCAATGTAGATGATGGTTTGACAATAACAGCTGTCGACCAAAAGGAAAAAGTGAGGCAAAATTAACATAAGTGGAGAGCTTATTTGAGCCAAATTTGAGGATTGCACCCAGAAAACACACTTACACATTAAGTTTGAGAGGTGTTCCAAGTTGGGGCAGCTACAAGCAGATTTTTTTTTTTTTTTTTTTTTTTTGAGACGGAGTCTCGCTCTGTCGCCCAGGCTGGAGTGCAGTGGCCGGATCTCAGCTCACTGCAAGCTCCGCCTCCCGGGTTCATGCCATTCTCCTGCCTCAGCCTCCCGAGTAGCTGGGACTACAGGTGCCCTCACCTTGTCCGGCTAGTTTTTTGTATTTTTTAGTAGAGACGGGGTTTCACCGTGTTAGCTAGGATGGTCTCGATCTCCTGACCTTGTGATCCGCCCGTCTCGGCCTCCCAAAGTGCTGGGATTACAGATGTGAGCCACTGCACCCGGCCTACAAGCAGATTTTTAAGGATAAACTGAAGAGATATAGCAAGGCAGTCTCAGTCTATTCATATAGAAACACCATGGGTGAACAAAAATTAGTGACAGGATGATTGACTAAAGCATACAGTACCTCTTGGAATAGTTATTACCAGTTACCAGTTTGTGATTAACCTCTAGTTCCTGGAATTCTTTATATAAGCAAGAGGGGTCCATGAATTTCAGGAGATGACTGTGGCCTATTTGTTCAAATTTGTTCTTACAGTCAAAATGCAAATATTTTATGAAAAAGGTAATTGCATGATCTTTGGTAAGGTAACATCTTTGTAGATAGTTTAATTCATACTGTCCAGTTCTGAATGTATAGTTTCATTAAGGATATTGTTATCTATCTGTGCTATCTAACACAGAAGTCACTAGCCACATATGGCTATTTAAATTAAATTAATTAAAGTTAAAAAAATTTAAAAATCAGCAGGTGGATAATGAGGTCAGGTGTTCGAGACCAGTCTGGCCAGCATGGTGAATCCCTGTCTTTACTGAAAATACAAAAATTAGTTGGGCATGGTGGCACTTGCCTGTAATCCCAGCTACTTGGGAGGTTGAGGCAGGAGAATCACTTGAACTTGGGAGGTGGAGGTTGCAGTGAGCCAAGATCGTGTCACTGCACTCCAGCCTGGGTGACACAGTGAGACTCTGTCTCAAAAAAAAAAAAAAAAAAAAATCAGTTACCCAATTATGCTAGTCATCTTTTCAGTGCTCAGTGGCCACATGTGCCTAGTGGCTGTCATATACGGACAGTGCAAATACAGAATATTTCCATTATTATCGAGAGCTCTATTGAACAGCACTGATACACCCATGATTTGTTTCACGGTATTATTTCTATGGAAAACTCTGCAAGTGGTTGGAATAAATTTTGGATAACCAACAGATTAGTAAGTTGAAATCTATCTATAATTAACTTTAAGCCATGTGTCTCCATGAACATGATAACCATCTGCAATGAATAACCTCATCTTGCTGATTAATAAAACATTTTATTTTTAGTCCGAAATTAAAGAAATGCTGTGCTGTGACATTATGAAAATAGCAAGATACAATGTAACCTATTAGGCTTTACAAAACATTCATTTCTAGTGTGTGTCTGTGGGGTGTGTGTGTATACACAATCGTTTAGAGGCAGGGGATATTTTTGATGTAATGATGATTCTAAAATTGAATATATGTGAGCCAAGAAAAAAATTAAGTATGGTGGATGCTATTGATGGAAACTGTGTGACCCTTTGTCCTTCACCCCGGGTGATTGTTCATTTCTGGGAAAGAAATTTTAGGTACAAATGTCAACAACATGCTAATCCCCGCTGTAGAGATTTCACTTTCAAATACAAGCTTTCTTCTTTGATTTTCATATTGAACATTTGGGTTCAAAGGAATAGGGCTACACAAGTAAGGCAGGATAGATGGCTCTTTTCTCCTACAGTCACATTTCCACAGAGCTCTGTGGCTCCCTTAGTTGTATAAAGAGGTTTACATTTTTCCTTTAAAGTTTCAATAATTTGAGTCCATAAAACAAACTGATAATACACAGATTAATAGGGAAAAGGCATCCACATTTTTAAGTGCACATGTGTGCACAGGAGTTATACTAAATATGACAACTCTAAGAAATGGCCAGATGGTTGACGCTTTTACACCATCTTGAAATTACAAAAGGAACGGGGGCTGGAAGCATGGCAAAACAGTTTGTGGTGGTAAAACAGGTTATGGGAGAGGGAGAACAGGAGGTCTGGCCAGCACAACTTCTCCTGTTATATAGACAAAACCTCACAGATAGCAGCCCTCAGAGAGACCAGATGGTAAATATTTCTTTCAGACCTTTAAAAGTGTCAGACTCTTACTTGACCTTTTCCAGAGTTAGAGAAGGGAGGGCCTCAGAGAAAGACTGGCAACGCCCATGCAGATTTTCACTGCAGATGCAATTCTCTCCCACAAAAGTCAGCTTTGTAGGGTTACTACTGTTTGCAGTCCCTCTGAACAGCCACTTCAAAATATATCAAAATATATTTTGAGGTTCAATATTTTGACAGTTGTGTTTTCCCAGTTGTATCCAAAGCAGAATAAATGCATACATGCATAACAAGAGGTAAACAAATACTGAGAAATGGACTCAGATCAACTTTTCATGTTGATTCTCACTGATTTTCATTCCAAATCCAATTCATTCATTCAATAATTATTATTTAGCATACAGTGAATGTTAGACGCTGTTCTATGCACAAGGCGAAGCAGGTCCCTACCCTCACGAGACTTCAAGTATACTGGGACTTGAGTAAGTTGAAAGGAAGGAAGACAAGGAAAAACATAAACAAATACATAAATAAGACAATTTCAAATAGTGGCATATTCTATGAAGAAAATAAAACAGGCTAGTGGGAGAGAGGTGACTCACACACTGGGTTATTTGGGGTGGGGTGCTCAGAAAAGTCATCCATAGGGGTGACACTTGAGCTGACAGCTAAATGATGAGTAAGCATTAGCTTTACAAAGACAAACGAATACAGAATTTCAAGAAGAGAGAACAGCAAATGCGAAATCCCCAAAACAGAGACAACTTCAGTGTGCTTAAGAAATTAAAAGGAAAAAAAAAGGAAAAGGAAATAAAAGGCTAGGGTTGCTACAGTGTAGGAAGGAGAAAGAGAATGATAGGGGTGAATTTAGGGGCAGGTAGAAGGATGACATTAGAGTCTGGTAGACATGGTAATACATTAGGACTTTATTCTAATTGCAATTTGAAGCCATTTGGAGCATTTTAAAGAGGGCAGTGAAACAATCTGATTTCTATTTGTAGATCACTCAAGTGACTTTGTAAAGGATGAACTAAAGGATGCAACAGCGCAGCAGGAGCATCAACTGTGAGAGGCAGGTTGTTGCAGTATTTCCACTAGAATAGCAATATGACTAGCGCCAGCAGAGGAGACTGGGGTAAATAAATACAAAATATATGTTGGATGTAAAATAGACGTGACTTGCTAATGGATGTAAGCAATAAGAGAAAAGGAAGAAGGAGTTAAAGGACCCTAGATTTTATCCTGAGCAAGTGGGTGGATGATGGTTTCATTAACCCAAATGTGGTTGTCGGTAGCTATGCTACCCAATTATTCTTACATGGAGGACAACTGGCAATGTCCATTTGGTCCAGCAAACCATAGAAGAGAGTTATTTCATAGTCACAAATTTGGTCATTGGAAACATTCTCCGATCAGAGATGAAACCCCCTATCAGGATCAATGCAGTTTATATAATGTAACAAAGAAACACTACACTATACATAATTCTATCTCAATATAGCATACTAACTTTACCATGTGCATAAATTAATATGTGTGTGTGTATATATATAGTCTTAAGTTATCAATACTCAGAATGGAAGGAGATGGTTAAAAAAAAATCTCCATATTCCAGAGATACGAGTTCAGATTATTTCTTGGGACTGTGTAATCTTGGATGAGTCACTTCATCTCTTAAATCTCATTTGAAAATCAAAGCAATAGTGTTACTTTATAGAATTGTAGGAAGACTGCATAAGATACTTTATGTAAAACACTTCAAATACTGCCTGTAGTATAACTAATGTTCAGTAAATAAAGGAGTCTCTCTTTCTTCTCCTCCTCATTCCCTTGAGTTATTGCCAAGTTGTCATTCAGCCTTATCTACTCCACCAATTTAGCAATATTAGCATAAAGATTGCATATTAGGCCATTCTTGCATTGCTATAAGGAAATATCTGAGACTGAGTCATTTATAAAGAAAGGAGAATTAACTGGCTCATGGCTCTGCAGGCTGCGCAGGACGCACGGTGCTTGGCTTCTGGCGAGGCCTCAGGGAGCTTTTGCTCATGGCAGACAGGAGGTGAAGCAGGAGCAGACACTTCACATGGTGAAAGCAGGAGGAAGAGAGGGAGGGGAGGTGCCACACCTTAAAACAACCAGCTCTCCTGAACTCTCTGTCATGAGGACAGCACCAAGCTATGAAGGATCTACCTCTATGACTGAAATACGTACCACCCAGCGCCAGCGACACAGAACACCGGTGATTTCAGCATTTTCAACTGAGGTACTGGGTTCATCTCA
The DNA here is from genome assembly GCF_003255815.1 of Theropithecus gelada. Lineage (NCBI taxonomy): Eukaryota > Metazoa > Chordata > Mammalia > Primates > Cercopithecidae > Theropithecus > Theropithecus gelada. The sequence goes on from NC_037673.1 coordinate 160,323,435, forward strand.
CTGGGGAGTGCCGGACGATCGGTACTGGTCAGCTGCTGCAGCCCGACCAGCGAGAGCTGAAGCAGGGCGAGGCATTGCCTCACCTGAGAAGCGCAAGGGGGAAGGGAATCCCTTTTCCTAGCCAGGGGAACTGAGACACACAACACCTGGAAAATCCGGTAACTCCCACCCCAATACTGCGCTTTGAGCAAACAGGCACACCAGGAGATCATATCCCACACCTGGCCGGGAGGGTCCCAC
>NC_037673.1:160324167-160343833 GCF_003255815.1 Theropithecus gelada
ATGCACATGTACCCTACAACTTACAGTATAATAATAATAAATAAATTAAAAAAAAAAAAAAAAAAAAAAAAAAAAAAAAAAAAAAAAAAAAAAGACATGCTATGGGCCCTGATAGCACCTCTCTCCCTCTTTGTCACTCTTTGTGCCTTTAATAGAGGCTACACTACTCAGTCATGTTTTTCTGTAGCAGTAAGTTATTTTGGGTAAACTTGAAGGGAGGCTGGATTTATGTGTGGTTGATGCGAGGCAAGGCCAGATTATGTAGGATGGCTGGTATTAAAAACAAAAGTGATTTTGAGAGTCTGAAGATTGTGCGTGCGCACATGAAATCAAAACATGAAATCCACAGGCTTGGAGATGACATCTCTTCCCAATTTCATGTAGCACTCAGGTCTGTCTCTGGCCATGGGCTAGAAAGTGGACTCAATGGTTGAAATATGAAAATCGATCTCAGGCTTAGGTTAGGTTTCTTCTCTTACTCCACTTGACAAAATAGCCAAACTGAGAAGGAGTTCAGTGGTAGACACATATTATTAAAACAGTGGCATTCTGAAATTTAGAAAATTAGAAAATAACAGGCACAAAGTCATGTAGGCTTTATGCATGGGAATGAGGGACTATATATTGTAGGGTGTTTTGTGTGGTGGGCCCTGAGATGATTGGGATAAAGCTGAAACTAAAAATGATTGATTAGGCATCTTAATACTTGGGGTGTTAATCTGCCTAGGAATAAACTTTGAGCTTGACAATGATATCACCCTTCTGGACAGGCTCCTTGAGGAAGGAAGGCACTCCCAGGGAGACTCTGCCCAGTGCATGTCTTGTTGACTTCATTACAGGCAGAGATAATTTAGGTGTCAACAATGGCATGTTTACAGTGCAGCTACACAGTGCCAAAAGAAAACATGAGACAAGGTAAGAAAAATGTGGGTTAAGTGAGCAGGAAACAAAAAAGAATAAAGAGTATAAAGAATGGTTGATGGGAAGGAATTGGATGATCCTCATATTCCCTAATTGAGTCTCCCACCTTCTGATCTTCATGACTTTGGTAGAGCCATGACAAGTTTCCTCCAAGGATGCCCTTAGCTCATGCACCAAGGTAGGTCCCACATTTTTTTCCTGAAGTTACAGTGTTTCTAGGGTCACCTTGGACTCATTAGCCCACTGAAGCCAACATGGCAAAAGACACCAAATGTTTTCTCATTGCCATCCATATCAGCTGAGATAAAAATATTGAATGACCACATGTAGGATTTACTGATGAAGAGTTTTCAAAGAGGTAGAAGTCACCAAAGAAAGGAACAAGGTTTTGTGGGAGGTCCTCAAGAGTAGTATGATGACAGAAGTCCCTCAGCCACCTGATATACCACTGCTGGTCTTCATGCCTAGAGGAGGAACCAGGCAGAGGCAACGTGGCCCATCCTGGCCCTGTCCTACTGTTATGGGAAAGGGGTCCTGATCCAGACTCCAAGAGATAGTTCTTGGATCTCATGCAAGAAAGAATTCATGACAACTCGGTAAAGTGAAGGCAAGTTTATTAGGAAAGTAGAAGAATAAAGGAATTGCTACTCCATAGACAGAGCAGCCCCAAGGGCTGCTGGTTGCCCATTTTTATGGTTATTTCTTAATGATATGCTAAATGAGGGGTGGATTATTCGTGCCTCCCCCTTTTAGACCATCTAAGGTAACTTCCTGACTTGCCATGCATTTGTAAACTGTCATGTTGCTGGTGGGAGTGTAGTAGTGAGGATGACCAGAGGGCACTCTTGTGGTCATCTTGGTTTTGGTGGGTTTTAGCCAGCTTCTTTACTGCAACCTGTTTTATCAGCAAGGTTTCTATGACTTGTATCTTGTGCTGACCTCCTATCTCATTCTGTAACTTAGAATGCCTTAACTGTCTAGTAATGCAGCCCAGTAGATCTCAACCTCATTTTACCCAGCTCCTATTTAAGATGAAGTTGCTCTGATTCACACACCTCTGACATTTCCCCCTCCCGTTTAAAAGAGAACCCTTAATCCTAAGGGTTGCAAGGGGAGGAAGATCCATTTTCTGTAACTTCTTCAGGCTGAATAGGGGCGATAATATTCCTGCCTAGCTATTAGGGTCTCTTGTGTTCAGAGTAGAGAGGTGCTCAGTCAGAAAGCATCAGTATGCCAGGGGTCATTCATGACTCTTGAGTTCTGAAAAGAGATGATAGCTGAAAGGTTAATAAGAGTTCAATTTAAGAAAACATTGAGTAAGCTTATTCTGCATTCCTATAAAATGAGTACAGCAACAATATATTCCACAAGAGTAAAGTAAAATAAGTAAAATTATCCCAAGTAAACTAAGTAAGAAGGCTTTCCATGAACTGGGCAACTGCTGGAACCAAGCTGATGTGGGATTGCTAGCTGATGGCAATGTGCCCAGAATTAGAATATTTATCCAGATTTTTACATGACCTATCCCTCTTGTTTCTTCTGAGCAGCAGTCAGATATCACTGGTTGGTTCACAGGAATAAGCAGGGTTAGCTTAAATTGCAGAAACAAAGTTAATCAATGAGACTAGAATCTAATAACAAGTGTACCGTAGTTCTGAAACATAACATTTCTCTCTCCAGCTTCCCATTTTTACCAAAGATAAATAATGGTAAGACTGATTTGTTTTATTATACTTGGCCTGATTATGTGTATAAAGTGCAGCAAGAATAATTATTTTTCAAAGAAGTTCTTTGTAAATTGGCTTTGATGAAACTCCGTTCCATAGAAGGAATCTCAGATAAGACTTTTTTAAAGCCAGGACGTGCCATGGGTTTGTACCCTCAAATACCTATAAGTTGAGTAAATTTCTATTTTCTTGAGGTCTCAAAATAACTTGGGGCTCCTGGACCACAGGTCAGAAATGTTGTACAGGGACTGTGTAGGCAAGGTCTGACGCCAGTTCCCCAAAGGGCTTTTATTGACTTTACAAAGCAAGTCTGATTCCTTAAGGAAAGCATCCCATTCTCTTTACAACTTTTGTTAAAGAGCAGATCAGTGCTCTAAGAAAAACCTGTTGTGCTTGTATTTCAATGTTTAATTTATGGAAAAAACTGAATAATATCGCTTTTACTTTAGCCAATATATTCACACACAGAATCTCTTTTACAATTAATTTTTTACAAACCTTCCATAACTTATTCAAATCTTTAGCTTTATTCTATCTAACTTAAAACAATGCTTTTAATCTAAGCCAAAACAAACAAACAAACAAAAAACACATTACCATACCTTCTTATAATCTTTTACCAAAAATATATTATACTTTCCTTAGACACCTTGCATGTAAAACTTCTGTAGTCTCAATCATACGTTATACTGTTAACTCTTAGCAACTTCCACTTTTGGTGAAAACCTTGGTAAGTTTGGGTTTTTAATTGTGTACTAGGTGTGGAGCCAAGCCTAGGACACACCAGGCAGAAGTGCAGATAAGAGCTGACTCTCCAGCATAGCTACAGGATGTAGCTAACTCCACATGTCCCCAGGCCTTATCTAGAATCTAATGCTTCAAAATGGGTAAATTGGGCCGGGTATGGTGGCACATGCCTGTAATACCAGAACTTTGGGAGGCAGAGGCAGGTGGATCACCTGAGGTCAACAGTTCAAGACTAGCCTGGCTAACAAGGCGAAAGCCCATCTCTACTAAAAATACAAAAAAATTAGCCAGGTGTGGTGGCATGTGCCTGTAGTCCCAGCTACCCAGGAGACTGAGGCAGGAGAATCGCTTGAACCTGAGAGGCAGAGGTGGCAATGAGCCGAGAACACGCCTCTGCACTGCAGCCTGGGCAACAGAGTGAGACTCCGTCTCAACAAACAAACAAACAAACAAACAAAGTAGGTAAATTGAACAATTTCCAAAAGTCAAAGAAGCAGTTTATGACCTTAAATCATTTAGTGCACTTAATACCTGACCTGTATAATTTAGACCAAATGTCCTTATTTTACCAATAATCTTTAAAACTGTTTTTATTTCCCAAAGATTACTTAGATCTCATGAACTATAAGGCGTTACACTTTTTACTTTTCTGACAAAATATTTGATTTAAGCTTTTATTATTATTAAACTGATTAAAGCTTTTTCATATGTAAACATAACACACTTAATATACATAAATACACAGACAGACAGAAGATAAAGGATTATCCCCTAAGCTGGAACTGAACCCTGAACCTGGCCCTCCATTGTGAACAGAGAGAGCACAGCCATATGGTTACAAGTAAAGCTCCCAAGGACATGACTGACCAGTTTGCTGGTTTGTCTTAACAGGGGGCGCTTAAGTATCCTAAGCCCTGTTGTATCCTAAAGTACCCCTCATTATGACAGAACAATACAGAAAGGCAAATTCATAGCACAGAGGACAACAGATTCGCTATAGCTTAAAAATAGCCTCACAAATTATTTTTCCCATTAATTAAAACTTTACAGGAGATAAACAGTGATCTTGTCCATTCAACCAGTTTGCACACAGAGAGAAAGGAAAGCATTGCCTGAGGCAGGGTGGGGAAAGTGAGGTGCTCAGGGATGCCAGAGAAAGACCCACCCATTGCATCTACAGTGAAAAGTTCAGAGGCTGCCTGTCTGTCATGAAGGGACAGTCCAGCAGTCCCATCATCTCTCAAGTTTCTCCTTTTAGGGAGGAGAAAGATCCCCATGTCCCACAATCCTGTACATGCGGAACCCTGTCCATCCACAGCCATCAGCAAAGGCGATTAATCCAAAAAGAATGGCAGTTAACATCCCATAGTGCCAAATCCGTTCTTAACCGAAAGGGACTTTACTGAGAGGGGCCTCCAACATTCTAAATCTTAGAAGGGACTCTAACCCAATCCCATCCTTTACCGGGGTACCCTACCACTTACCCAAAGTCATCCAATCAGTGCTGTAGTCTATTTCCTTTGGGTCGGGGGATCTCCTCAGTATCATCCCTTTAGGGTTCACCAGAAATATATCAACGGACCTCAACACTTACCCAAAGTTAGCTTTCAGGTCAGGGGTTTTCTCACTATAGTTGCTTCCGTGGTCACCGGAAAGATTTTACAGCATCCCAACACTTACCCAAAGTTAGCCTTTAGGTTGGGGTTTCTGCACAATTGTCCCTTTGAGGTCACCAGAAAGATATTACAGGAAAGGGGTCCTGATCCAGACCCCAAGACAAGGTTCTTGGATCTCGCACAAGAAAGAATTCAGGGTGAGTCCATAGGGTAAAGTAAAAGCAAGTTTATTAGGAAAGCAGAGGAATAAATGAATGGTTACCCCATAGACAGAGCAGCCCTAAGGGCTGCTGGTTGCCGAATTCATGGTTATTTCTTGATGATATGCTAAACAAGGAGTGGATTATTCATGCCTTCCCTTTTCAGACCATATAAGGTCACTTCTTGACGTTGCCAGGGTATTTGTAAACTGTCGTGGCACTGGTGGGAATGTAGCAGTAAGGACGACCAGAGGTCACTCTTTTGGTCATCTTGGTTTTGATAGGTTTTAGCCGACTTGTTTACTGCAACCTGTTTTATCAGCAACGTCTTTACGACCTATATCTTGTGCTGACCTTCTATATCATTCTGTGACTTAGAACGCCTTAACTGTCTGGGAATGCAGCCCAGTAGGCCTCAGTCTCATTTTACCCAGCTCATATTTAAGATGGAACTGCTCTGGTTCACACGCCTCTGACACTAATACCTTTACCCTGCCCTATGTGCTGAATCAATGGCTTAGAAAGAAACGTTCTAATATTTGAATTTTTACTTATTTTTTTATCCCCAAATCCCCTTTCTAACTCAGTTTAAGTAATTGAGAGGCTTATCTCCTGAGTTTAAGAACTTCTCTTGGTTCTCCGTCTTGTTTTCCAGATCTTCCTATTCATTTTGCCCATGAAACTGTGAGCTCTATGAGGGCAAGGATCACATCTCTTTTCTTCTCTGTTGTGTCACCATCACTGGAAACAGAGAAAGCCTGGCACAAAGTAAGTGTTCGAAGCTCAGAACCTTTGCCTGAGTTGGTCTGCTTCTTCCACCCTCTCATCTGTGGGTCCAATGAGGACATCTGGGACCACAAAGGCTACTGGCAGGCATGCCTGTTTCAGTGAAAATGAAACGACTAGAGGAGAATGCTCTGGCTAGGTTGTGGATGTGAAATTGATAGCAAGCTTTCATGTTTCAGGTTGTTTTTTTGTTTGTTTGTTTGTTTGTTTTTCTATATATAAACACTGCTGCTCTTTGGAGGGTTAGGTGCTTGCCTCCTGAAACAGCACCTTAATCTCCCTGGAATTAAATTTCATGACTGCCTTGCAGAAACTGTCATGGGTAGGAATAGGATCCTCCATTTGGAGGGGTTATGGTGTGTAGCTTCTTCAGGTCTCTGAGGCTGAAAATCCCCTGGCTCCTTGTATCACCTCCAAGAGCTGTAACTTCATTATGCAGTGATTACTGTCATTTATGGGGAAGGACTGAGTATTTGCAATGGATAGGATCAGAGTTCCCTCCCATTATACACACAGTCACTCAGAAGGATTCTTATTTGTGGCTTTCACTTTTCATTTGGCTTCTTCTGCTCAGGTCAAAGAGATTAAACTTAAGAAACTAGGGGAAGAAAAAAAATAGTACTTTTTGGTTTGTTTGTTTCAGTATTTCTTCTAATCTTTTCTGAGGACAGCTTAGGGTTATAAAGAAAAGTTTAGACTATAGGCCTGTTTTGTTATTATTCTCTATATGACATTCAGCAAACTGATGACTCACAGTCCCTATTTCTTCAGCTATGAAATAGAAATATCAACTAATCAGATGGGTAGTTGTAAATGAAAGGGAAACCCAGTTATTAGTTGTTTTATTATCCTGGGGATCCTTTGTCTCACTAGGCCATCTCCCTGGTCTCCAGAACCCATGGATGAGAATCTCAACACCTCCTTAAGTTGCTTTAAAAAAATCTACTCCTGCCAGGCACATTGACTTACACCTATCATCTTAGCACTCTGGGAGGCTGAGGCAGGAGGATTGCTTGAGCACATGTTTGAGATTAGCGTGGGCAGCATAGTGAGATCCTGCCTTTACAAAAATAAAAACAATTAGCCGGGCATGATGGCTCTTGCCTAGAGTCCCAGCTACCCAGGAAGCTGAGACAGAAGGATTACTTCAGCCCAGGAGATCAAGGCTGCAGTGAGCCATGATGCTCCACCGCACTCCTGCCTGGGTGAGAGCGTGAGACCCTATCTCAAAAAAAAAAAAAAAATCTACTCCTACAAGTGTCTTCATAAGCAATGTCAATTTTACTGAAGCTTTTATAAGATTAAAGAGGAAATTTGTGTTATATACATGATTCTTTTTTTAACTTTCATTACTCATTGTTGCTCTCCCAAAGACCTTCAGCTGAGCAGCCCTGGGTATGATGGAGCCAGGAGTGCTTTCTAACTCTTCCTCAGCAGAGGGACTGGTCTACCTGGACTTTCTCATTCCCTTCCTAGGAAACTTGAATTCCTTACTCTACTGTTACTATGCAGAATAGCTTTCTACTCTTTGAAGCCTTGGGGTGCTGAAACCCTAAGGGGACTTCTAGAAACAAATCAGACAGTTCTCTTTAATGAAGAAGTTGTCTTTGTTATAAAGAAAATTTTTAAATTTCTATAGCATCAGATGTCCTGGATTAAAATTCTGATTCTACAATTCACTAGTTTATGACCTTAGGCAAATTACTTCCCCTTGTAGAATTTTAGTTTCCCTATCTGTAAAACAAGAACAAAAGAATTTATGTTACATTACATGTGTTTGATAGGGAGCAATATTGCTATTTTGTATGTTTTTACATGAGTCAGATGATATCATATATGTCGAAATGGTAAAGATTTCAGGTATTGTTAGGAAAATATTTTTATTTGGGTACACGATAAGGTAGGGAGAATTCTAGAGTCAACAAAGCAGAGTTATCTGTGACGAGAAACAGTTCTGGCTGGATTTTGGAAGTGTGAGAATTTTTTTATATGTCCAGCACCCTTCTAAATTTCAGAGAATGTATTATCTCCCCCATATTACTCTCAGGCCAAAGTAGCATCACTATTTTTTCTTACTAGGATGAGTCTATACTAGTTCATGGGGTAGTCTTTCAGCTTAACCAGAGGTCTAGTCAATGGGATTCAATCCCACAAACATTTACCAAACTTCAATCTGATAGGTTTTGATTGATGGTGTCATCTGCTGTATGGTGGACAAGGAGATGTGCCACCCAGATTTCTCTTCAGGAAAGGGCTTTTTGCCCCAGTTGTCAGTGGGCAGCTTCTGCTGACAGTCTCTCCAGGCTTTGCCTCAGCAGCAGAAAGACACCCAAGGGCATGCCCTTCTTAGGGACCCTCATATACCATGACTGATAAAGGTAGGGGCCCGAAGATCCAAAGACCAGGTTATTTTGGCCCATCGAAGAACAACTCTGTGGGGTTGGCTGAGGCTTTGTCAGGCTGCATCCCAGTTCAAATCTGCATCTGCCCAGCTTTTCCTTCTTCAACTTTCCCTCCATGTTTGTTGATCTCTAACAAAATCCTACAAGCCAAACTTTGTCGCAATGTCTGCTTCCAGAGAAGCCAACATATATTATTTAGGGCCTACATCCTTGACCTTTTAATGAATTCCTAGGTCCCTGCTAAACATTGTGGGGTTTATAAAGGAGGTGTACCTATTCTTGTCCCCTAGAAACTCCCTAGGAACACAGAATACACACACACACACACACATGCTCACACACGTACACATAAATACATGTGTAATAAAATAACTAAATAATAATGTGATATTATTTAGGTGATAATATGCAAATATAAGCGATTGTGTGAGAAAATGACAGGCAGAGAGATATACAGAAAATTTAAAAGGCCAGGCTGGTTCAGGGAAAGGAGATGGGCTTGAGTGGACTCTGAGGGTTGGGAAGAATTGGGAAAAGCTCTCTGACATGTAATTTAAAATGTTTTCCCTTTTAAGAGAAAATATGGAGACTGGCCTTCTCAATTCGTGATAAACAAACAGATTACATGCAGCTACTAATCCCACGAGCTCTTGCAGTCCATCCGGAAATTGCAAAATGGGAGCCTAGAAATCTGGAAGACTGCAGCAGGACCAAGAAGCCACGTTCATTTAATACAGATGAACTGGCAGCTTAAAGGTCATCGTGATGTATTGGATATGGAACGTGTTGGGCAGCCTTAAGGAGATTCTGGAAGGTTGCAAATAGGAAGGTTTGGCAAACACCATGTCTGTGCTCACTCACCGGGCTCCAAAACTGACTTCCCACTTGGTTACAAATGTTGAATGACAGGACTCCTGTCAGATAAAATCCTGGATCCCCTCAATACACACAGAAGAAGGTGAGGTCTAATCAGCATTTGTCGAATGGACGAATCAATGAACAGGCAGAAGAAAACACTCTTCCAAGCTGCCTTCCTCTTTTATTCATTCAAACATTCATTCCACATTATTTATTGAAAGCATACTATGTGTCAAGGACTGTCTAAACACTGCACTCAAAGGTCATTAAGGTCTAGCGGGAGTGAGAGATCATAAAATATAAAAAATCAGAAAGACAAATGATTACTATTTGTGATAAGTGCTATAGCATCAATAAATAGGGCAAAAATGAGGACAAGCTCCTCAACACAGGCCGGTGGGGAAGGGCTTTCCAAAGAAGGAGACAAGTAGGTAGAAACCATAGAACCAGGTGGGAAGGTAGCAGGTGAGGTGAGGGAATTACATTTTAGGCAGGAAGAAGAGCTTGTGGGAGGAGTCTGAGAGAGAAGATAGTGTAGAACATTTGAAAAATTGTGAAAAAGCCAGGTGGCTAGAAAAGAGCGAGGAAGGGGCAGGTAGCTCAAGTGAGGATGGAAAAGAAGCAGGATAGATCACTCAGGGCTGTGTCAGGAGTTTGGATGCAACCCATGGGCAAAGGGAAGCTCATTAAATGTGAACAATGATCCAATTAAATGTAAAAGCACATTCTTTCTGCAGGGTGAAGGAGAGCTGATCCCAGATGGCTTGACCAAAGTCTTTGGAAGGCCCCATGTGATAGCATGTTCTTGGTCTCTGCCTCTTCCACTCTTCTCTTGCTTTGTAGTGGTTTCCAGCTCCAGAATTGAACTGCAGAACTCGTCAATGTGCATGCAGGCTGGTGAAACTGGTGGTCTTCTAAATTGAGTTTGGGGAGATTCATATGAGAAAGGCAGTGGAGCACATCTGGAAATAACTTAGGTGTTAATGCCAGTTATGTGGCACGTTGAGCTTCGATCATTTCACCTCCCTGGGCCTTGATTTTGTTCATCTTTAAAGAAAATTAAGCAGCATTCTCTCTACTTTCCCTGCACAGGAAGGGTGAGGACTCATGAGATCACAAATGACTTAGAGGCATAGTACTTTTATAATCTATAATTAGATAGCAGGAAAAAGACCAAAAACAATGGCATGGTAGTGTTTAAAAAATAGAGCTATTTTCTTCATAAAGTATTGGCATTAAATTACCAGTAAGACAGATAGACTACATTGGTGAGAAGTCAGAAGTATAGAATTTGAAAGAAGAGACATGATTTTGCTATTTTAAAGTATATACATTTATAACAAGTAGGGAAAAATTTATTCGTGGTGATAATGCTACAGAATTCCTCTTAAGATGCAAACCATATTTCTTGAAGAATGCCCTGAGAGACTCTCTTGGAGTCACTGAGCTGCAGTGGGGAATGCATGTCAGCTTACACGCAGCCCTCAGAGAGGGGCGGAACTATCTATCACCTACTAGCAGGGAAGAAAACTTGTTCCTAAAAGGGAGGGGAAAAAAGAAAATGGCAAGGAATGAATAGGAGAGGAGGACAAAGAGACAAGAGTGGCAGAAAACATTGTAGGATACCATGTTTTATCTCCCCTTGACCTCTGAAATCTTCATTAAGGTGATCTAGCTCACAAAATGGGAGTCGCTTTACTTCCCTGAAAACCGGAGAATGGGCCAATGGCACAACTGAGTGCAGGAGCTAAGGACAGAAGTCATCAGGAGAAAGCAAGGTTCTGGGAACGCCTAAAATTCTTGGAGCTTTGGATACAGTCATTCAAACCAACATTGCTTTGTTTGCCAAAAGGCAAGAATGCCCCTGCTATAATCTGAGTTATAAGGGAAAGCAAACAAAGATTATTACAGAGTACACTTAGATACGCAGGTATCTCGCAAATGAGCACATTCATGAAAGCTGCCCACTTACTTGAGACTAGTTTTTGTTTTATTTTTTAATGCAGACTAAACCTAAGGGTCACCTTTCTCACATCATTGTTTGCTTTGCCAAACTCTTTCTTCCCAAAACATGGAAGCTTAACCAATTCCTTCTCCAAATTGTACAATTCCAGTTCACTTGAACTAGATGCATTTCTGTGCATTTCTTTAAAGGGCTGTCAGAATACAAGGTAGCATGAGCTTTTTTGAGAGGAAAGCAGCAAAGAACTCATTGACTTAGATGGGTGGAGAATAAAGACTTCATGCTTCGAAACAGCATTCAAGAGAGAAAGACATTTCTTTTTTTTTCTTTTTTATTAACTGTTCTTTTTAAGTTCAGGGATACACATGCAGGTTTGTTACATATGTAAACTTGTGTCATGGAGGTTTCTGGTCCAGATTATTTCATCACCCAGGTATTAAGCCTAGTACCCATTAGATATTTTTCCTGATTTTCTTCCTCCTCCCACCCTCCACTCTCAAGAAGGACCCTGTGTATATTGGTCCCCTCTATATGTCCAGGTGTTCTCATCATTTACCTCTCACTTATAAGAACACGCGGTATTTGGTTTTCTGTTCCTGCATTAGTTTGCTGAGATAATGACCTCCAGCTCCATCCATGTCCCTGCAAAGGACACGATCTCATTCTTTTTTATGACTGCATAGTATTACATGGCGTATATGTACCACATTTTCTTTATCCAGTCTATCATTGAGGGACATTTAGGTTGATTGCATGTCTTTGTTAGTGTGAATAGTGCTGCAGTGAACAGACGTGTGCATGTGTCTTTATAATAGAACAATTTACATTTCTTTGAGTATATACTCAGTAATGGAATTGTTGAGTGAAATGGCATTTCTGTCGTTAGGTCTTTGAAAAATCGCCACGTTGTGGAGGAAGACATTTCTAATATAGCATTTTCAGATTTGATTTTCATTATGACATTTCTTTAATATTGTAAAATGCCTAAGAATATTTGCTCTAGAAACTAATTCCTAAGTTCAAATTCTTATTCTATAGCTTGCTATTGTGTGACCTTTTGCAAGTCTCTTAACCTCTCTGAGCTTCAGCTCAATCTTCCATAAAAAGGTCATATCTCACAGAATTATGGTAAATATTAAGAGTAGGTGAGTCCTAACTGTAGTGCCTGATACTGCATAAACACTTAGCAAATACTATCTTTATTTCTATAATTATCACTATATTTAATATGTGGGCTCTTTGTCACTGCTACCTAGAGCTAAAATTGCAAACAAAAATCTATTAATAATACAATTTCTCATTTAACTAATCTAAGCTAACCTTGAAAGGAGGTGAGTTTGTGCTCAAAGTTATATATTTGACATTTCTAATCTAATGCTTATCGTTATTGACTCTTCCTTGTTGCAATAGTATCATCAAAACTTACCTGTTCTATTGTCACAATCTTCTGGTAAGGCAAAAGGAAGAATCTTATTCAACTGAACTCATTAATGGCTGATAAGGACATAAGGTGTAAAATAACTTTGATGTAATTTTCTTCATTCTTAATTCAAAGGCATGGGTTTTCATGGATGGATGGCATGTTTATGGACACCATTGATGGACAGACACTCAAAAAAATTTACCTCTTATCTTGAGTTCTGCTCTGATTTAGTCACATCACCATGAAACAGTCATTTAGCCTTTCTAGGTCTTCTTTGCTCATTAGCAACATAACATCAAGCAACATGTCTAGGTCCATTTTTATTTTAAGGTGTATGAAATTCATATTACATTTTGAAAAATTATAGAGAATGTTCTAGATCTGAATCTGCAATTAGAATGTATAGAAAAAAAGAGAAGGATCAAAACCAAGAGATTCAGGTTCTGAATCCAATTCTCCTATGTTTTTATTATGACTAGATTCTTGACTTTATTCTTGAATAAACTTTGCTTCTTCATTATCTTTAAAATAAAATTATTACATTAAAGTTATACCCAGCAAAGCAATCCATGAATTTGCAAAACAATAAGTTATGTGTATAGATTTCCTTGCTATAGGAATTCCCAGTGAGTTAAAAATGCCAATGTGAACTGTGGCTATTAGAGCAGAGATTACTTTACAGCCTGTCTAAAATTTCTTTTATGAAAGAGCCATTCCTTTTTTCCCACTGTGGTGCTTACTTCATGAAACACCCTTAAAAAAAAAAAGGAGCCAGGCAACCAGCAAAGTCCTTTGTGATTTTGGCAGCTCTAGCCCTAGTCTTTTGTGAATTTGGGGTGAATATGGCAGAAGGATGAAAGAGAAACAGATTTCAAACCACAGATTCAGTGCAGCCTCATTCAACATCCACAGCAGAGAAGCGACGCTCTCAAAGAGTTAAACTGCCCTCCCTTAAGCCCAAATTCACAGGCCCAGAGGAGCGTGGGGTCTGAAGGAATTAATCCTTTGTTTTTACTAAGTCTATTTCTCTATCTCTAATAGAAAAATAGGAAAAAATTCTATAACATTATAAAATATTATAAGCCTCTGTTCAGTGGGATTTTTGAAATTCAAGCAAAAGCAATCTGGAAAATGAAAACTTTAAAGAGGTTTTTTTTTTTTTGCAGAATGGGACAAAGGAGTTGGGCCTCTTCACCTGGCTAATGCTGATAATTATCCATGAAGACCTCTCTTGCTCTCTCAGATGAGTTTCTCTAGGCTTCAAAGGAACTCATTCCCCAACAGCTTGAAAAGATAGAAAAGAGGTTGTCAGATGATAAAGTTGTTTGGCTTGACATAAAAGATTCTGAAACTCAATATGAAAAGAAATGCTTCTAACAGGACCTCCTTAATGATAAAAATTGGCATGTTTTAAAATTACAACAACGTTTTATACAAAGTTTTTTATAAACAAACTAATGGTCTAATGTTGTCTTTATTATAAATTTGGTGATGATCGTATTAGAAAACTTGTAATCTAAACACAGTAAGGAATGAAATAGAATTACTAAGTTATTAAGTATTCGAAGTAAAGACCTTAGAGACTAACTTGTTTGTTCTCTCTCATTCAAAGAAGAAGAAATCAGTCCAGAGAGAGAAAGTGACTTACACCAGACCACATAGTAGATTAGTGTCAGAGCCCAAGTTAGAAATCTTGTCTCAAATATTCCTTTTAAAATAAGCTGTATTTGGCAGATATGGATCTGGATATTTTATTTTTTTAATATGCAAGCTTTTGTTTTTAAATCCTCACTATAATTATCCATGAAAATATAGACATTTAGAATTTTGAGGCGTTTAATACTATCCCTTTAAGAATAATAATGTGAGCACTTACTTCTAATAACCACAATAGCAATACTGCTTTAATAAAATGCCACCTAGTGGAGCTTTGGAAGCAAAACACACTTCCTCTATATATCCCTCTCAAAAAGAAATACCTTCCTTACACTCACACTTTAATCAATATCATTATCTCCCTGAGTGCTACATGATTAAAAATAACACTGAAAATTGTCCTACTTCCAGAACACAGCAGGCAAGATGACACTGCACAAAAATAAGTTGGATCACAAGAAAGAAGGCATATGGGGTCAAATTGAAACACATGGGGCTAAGGGGCCTTAAATCTTTACCCCCATTTTACTGTAATAGAAAAAAGAATTAGAAGCAAGTTCGCTGTGCTACCATCTTTCCGTGGTTTGGGGGATCCAAATTGGCCTGGAAGGTGGTACATGTAAAGGGTGAACATTATGAACAACTTACCAGAAAAAAACTCTGGAATCAGAAAACCTCAGGACTAGGAAGTACCTAAAATGGTTTCTGGTTCAGCTCTCAGACTGTGGGGAGGTCCTCACTGATTCAATTTAAAGATCCCACCCAGATAGTAACGTAGACAGTATCATGGAAGAATGAATGGGCCAATCTGTAAAGTTACACATGGAAAACTAAAAATAATGCATGGATACTAGATGGGCTTTTTCAACTCAGTAAAAAAACAGAACCCTCAAAATCAAAAGTGTCCAACATGGAATGAAAAGGCTGTCCTTGGAAGGCTGGAGAAGTATAAGTCAAAACTATTACACTGTTGAATTTAAAGAGGCTTAATATTAACCCCGTAGAGACCTAATATCTAAAAGAAATTGAAGGGAACTGTGCTTAAGGGGAGAAGATTTAGGAATCTGTCTTTGTCTTAGGTTGGCTCCTCTAGGAGACAGACTCTGAGAGGGAGATTTGAGTTCAGGATGTTGATTGAGAAGTACTCTTGGGATCAGTACCTGTGGAGGAGTGAGGGAAACAGGTCTGGGCAGAGGGAGGCATTGAGCAGTTATGCACAATCAAGAAAGGCTTCAGCAGATTCCATGAGGAGGTCTAGAGCTGGAATGGGCTTTACAATTGCCCTGTAAAGAGGCAAGGGAGCTAGGCTGTTATATGCCTGCTAACCAGTCATGGCTTTGGGGCTGCCCCAGGGGCAAGGGCATGATCTTGTATTAACAGCTTTCTTTGAGAATAATTCTCAGAGAGAAATTCAACTGAAAGCAGTCAGCTGTCAATACATGAGTGCCTCAGCTTTAAAGGGGCATGTGGACAGCTCCTGACAGCATCCACTAAAGCATCTCTCCCTATCTCTCTAGAATGTAACCAGGAAGCTACTCTTGTCATACTCCAAAGCTAAATAACCTTTAGCCTGCAGTTGTTCACAAAAGAGTGTTCCTCAAGCCTTTTTGTTTCTATCTGCATGCTTCAGAATACCTCCCCAACTGCCCCACGTACAAGCATTTGCATTGGTCCTTTTCTATAATATCTCAGGATACAATAGCCTACGTTATGATAAGATAGAAGTCTAACTTGTCCTTTTCTAACATTTGTCATATAAATTGTGTCCCACTTTGACTCTTAACTTCTCTGCACCTTATTTTTTAATCTACCAAATGGGTATAATCATATCCCCTCTAATGAGTTATGGAGACTAGATAAAATAATGGCTACAAACTTGCATAATATTTAATCCACAGCAAATACTTAATTTGCTATTAATTATTATAGAAAGAGAGATATTTGGGTATATTATGTACTCACACACACAAACACTTTCAGCCCCTAATCTCCAATATCTTTGCCTAGACTAATGGTTCTCAGAAGTCCCTAAGACCCTTTTCATTGGCTCATGAGGTAAAATTATTTTTGTAGTAATACTACAGTTTGAATTGCCTTTTTCGCTTTCCTTTTTTTTCTTGAGGGTAAAATGAAGTGTTTCAGAGGCTGACATGTATTGATGTAATTTCTTTGATGTCAATATGTAATGAGTTTATTATTGCTATTTTGAAATAAATTTACACAACTTTAACTTGTTTTTCTAATTTCCCATGTGCTAAATATGGAGAGATGTAATCTACGTAAAGAAAATATTTCGGGAAGTCCTCAATAATTGTTGTAAGTGCAAAGGTGTCCTGAGCCTAAAATGTTTGAGAACCACTGACCTGGACTTACTGTTGCCTCCTTCCAAACTTCTCCCCACACCACCACCCACTTTTACCACCAAACCTGCCTGACGGCCTTCCCTGACTTCTATTTCAAGGCTGCTTTCTCTGCTTTTAATAACTCAGGATACGTTCTTGGAGATGGAGACACAGGATGAGGTCAGAGAGTACACAATATGCTTTGCCCCAAGGGACAGTCACATGGAAGCTTCTCGAATATCAAATGAGATACCAGTGAATCAAACATTGCAGTTAGAACTTGCACAGAAGATGCTGAGTGGCATCAAATGGATCACAGTGACTGACGCCCTGCTGCACAGTTGCTGACTATATTTTAGAACAAGCATGTGCAGAACAACATGGATCCCATCGTTAAATAAATTATCATGTGAGACTTTCTCTAGTAATTGCCATAGAGATGACTCACTCAAGTCAATTTGACAGTGGAACAGAAAGTTGCAACAATGCAGTTTTAAACTGTCAGAATTTAGAAAAGGAGTAACTTTCATGATATTTGCACAGACCTTAGTTTCTTATCTTCTCTCTAGCCCTTGAGGATTGTAAGCTTTCAATGGAGAAAGGGGTAGGAATAGCAACAGGAACACGGTGTGTCCCCCCAAAAAAGAATTGTATGCAAAAGGGAGAACAAAAAATGTTAAGAAAGGTACTTGTAATGCTATAGAACTCTGTGTCCTGCTGCAGTTCAGATGCTGCTCTCATTTTTTCCTCCCAAAAGCACTGTAAAGTAGAAATGGCCACCCACATTTGACAGATAAGAAACTTGAGCGTAGGAGATGTATAAATGACTTGCCTGAGGCCACTCCTCAATTCGGTGATAGAACTGGGTTACTCACCGTGTCTTCCCCCACAAAAAATAATACTTTGCCTTTTGTGAGCCAGATTGATCCAATTTTGAATTTAATTTAGTGTTTATTAATCACCTAAATAGGCACTGAGCTAGAATCGATAGGGTCTTCAAAGACAAAGCTGTACATACCCACATGGCCCCTGCCCTCAAGGGAGCCATTGCAATAATGAAGTAGACAGAGTCCTGCAGATGCCCAGAAGGGGGTGAAAGGGAAGAACATTTTTGCAGCACTACTGTGTGCTGTTCACAGGCCATTTTATAGGCAACTTCTCATTTCATCCAGAAACTCCCTGAAAAAGGTATAATTCTTGTCCTACTCTACAGACAAGAAAACAAGAGTCTCCAAAGTGATGAAACAGCATGTTTAATGTACACCAGTAGGAAGATCTAGAGTGTGGATTCACATGGCAACCTGTGTGATTCATAAAGCCCAGGACTGTGCTGGGGGGCACACTCCTTAGCATAAGGACCTGGGGAAGACCTTGTATGATGAGTGTGTACAGCGGACTAGGATGTCTTTGTCCACTCCTCAGTTAGAATTACACCCTCCCTCTAGCCAGTGTGGCCTAATGGCCAGGAAGTCAGGGTTATGAGTAACAGAAGAGACTTCAAAAACTAGTAATAAACATCTGCTTGCAGAAGGGCACTCTGGATGGGGAGCTGAGGATATGAAAAAGCTTTATGATTTACCTGACAGCTCTTTTGTGCTTTTATCATATCATCATATACAAGTGTTACTTTTTTAATTAAAAGAAAGGCTACTTACAGAGAAAGGGGGGTATAGAGGGAGAGAGGAAGGAAAGAAGGAAAGAAGGGGCCTTTGAGATGGGATTAAAGGGTGTATAGGATTTTGAAAGACAGAAAAAGGGAGAAGACACTTCAGGAGATAAAAATTTGAGCAGAGGCTGCAAGATAGCAAAGTACAAAGCTTTTGTGAGGAAGAGTCTGAGTAGACAGAATGATGAAAGACCAGGAAGGATTATAGGGAGATAAAGTAGAAAAAGACAGATTGGGGCAGATCCTGGAAAGCCGTGCCTGTCATTAAAGATCAAATTTCCAGACCAGCTATGAAGAGTAAGGAAGAAGGAAAATAATTTCTTTTCCATAGTTCTTCACATTTCAGAAATACTATCACCAGAATGAATTTCTAACAATACATTCTTCCCCCTGACCAATTGTAAAATTACGTTATCTAACCAAATTTATAATCTTCCACGCTAGAATGGATGCCTTTCTTGTCTAATTCTTTTTATTCCTTTCTTGATACCATCTTCTGCCTTATTTTTGTATCCTAATTTGATTCTAAACCTCAACTTTCTGAGGATTATGCAACAGCAAAACCATACTGACCTGCAGCTCTGCTGAGCAAAATATCAGAGGGAAGAGTGCTTTCAGTGTCTCAACCAGTCCCCTTAGTTCACAGTCAACAGAGTGAGGCCCACAGAGAGAAGGGGCTCTTCCAAGATCACACAGACAAACTCACAGTCCAGTGCTCTCATCAGTTTGCTGTGTCTGACCCAAAACCTGTTTGCCTGCTGAACTCATTCCAGGGGCTCAGTTTTTGCTTAGGTAAGAACAGATTCCAAACCAGATCATCATTTTTCAACATAAAGAGAATATCATTCCCCTGCTTTCAGGAGGCAGGAGGGAAAGCATAGAGAGATCAGGGGCTGGCCCACATCACACACCCAACTTGGCCAGAACTGATGCCATTCTCATCTCTCCACAGTCCCATGATGTCTCCATTTTCTTCACCCTGCAAGTGATTTTGGCATAAAGTTCTAGACGGGAAAATAGATGCAATCAGCATCCCATTACTGTACCCATTTCCAAACTCAAAAGGACCAGCTTTCATCCAAGAGGTCATGTGTCATAAAATATAAAGGCTTCTGCCACTCTACCACCAGAAGCACTTCCTATTTGATCATAGAGTAGACACAGTCAGGGGAGAATTGGAGCTGAGTTTGGAAGTTAATCTGTACTTTATTTATTTATTTATTTATTTATTTATTTTTTTTAAATTTATTTATTATTATTATACTGTAAGTTGTAGGGTACATGTGCATAACGTGCAGGTTTGTTACATATGTATACTTGTGCCTTGTTGGTGTGCTGCACCCATCAACTCGTCATTTA